>NC_088648.1:30624686-30768156 GCF_964019385.1 Sycon ciliatum
CCAGTGCGAAGCCCTGCAGCGTCCCAAGCACGCCACCTGCCAGGGGAACACTTGCACGTGCAACGCACCTCTGTACGTCAGCAACGATCTGCAGTGCGTATGCGCGACGGGCGCTAGACGTGTAGACATTGGCGTGTGCGGCTCGGAGTACGGTGTGACATGCTTGCTCAACTACACATGCGAGGATGTGAACGAATGTGAGGAATTGTCCGGGTTGTGTCCCGACGCACAATGTGTCAACACGATAGGATCGTATGAATGTCAAGAACCCATCAGCCAGCCATCATCATCATCGTCCTCCGCCGCCGCTGCTCCACTCCCTATCACATGGCCTGTTCCCAACTGCACGCTCGTGTGTGGTCGTAACGCGGAGTGTGTGATGGACGCGGCGCGATCCCAGCGCTGTCGGTGCGTATTCGGATTCCGGAGCAGCGGCCCCGAAGGTGGATGTGCATCGATTCGCAACATCGGGCCCGGTGAGGCACCATCTCAGCCGACGCCGCACAGCTCCAGCACGGATAGTCTTGTACTGGTCATTGCCATCATTGGCGGCGTGGCCGGTGTCCTGGCATTGTTCTTTGTCATCCTGTATGCCTCACGGAAGTTCCTGATACATCGCAAGTAAGGACATGGGTAGTGTCAATATTAAATGTTATCCTCTGCTAGCTTTCCTCCCTGTTTGTCCCATTATGCATGTAAAACTCACAGGACTAAAAAGGGAATGTTACTTTAAAAAACTTATAATTATTGACTTTCCAAGCGTGCTAGCAGGCTGTGGACACGAGGCGTTGCTGCATGCGTTCTGTGCACTGTTCGTTGACTTACACAGTTTCTTGGGTGACGTGCGATCCTGTGCAGTTCATGCACCCAGTGACCGTTTTCAGTTCTTCACTATCCTACGTGTGTGTTGTGTGTTCCTGCTGTGCTTGTCACTTGCCTTGGTGTGCAGGAAGACAGTCCTAGTACGTCACGTGTCCCAACGCAGCACAGCCAGCTTCATGCAGCCTAACCAGGACTATGAACGGTGAGTTGCTAACTTTTGTATTTCCATGATTATAAGCCACACTTGATTACCGTATTTTTGGCAATACTGTCCGAGGTGCTTAATAGTTTGTGAGCCCTAAAATTTCAGTCAATTTGAAAATTCCAAACAATAGATCTGAAATGATGTTGCGCATATTTCAGACAGCGCTATTTTCCTCAAACATAGTGTAAGGTGCCCCCTCCTCTCCCCCCCCCCATTTTCAGGATTGAGCCTTAGAGTTTCGTTATTTTGTCAATTTCGCAGATGTAGGATGTCACGCTCAACTAATGGTGAATTTCCTTGGCCACCAGCATGAAGATTCGTTTGGCTAGTGAGTACGGACGCTGTGTATTGATGAGCTGATGGACGTTTCAGCTAACGCACTGAGTGAGGCCATAAAGGCTAACGATTTCACGCCCGTCAAACCGCGTGTGTCTGGACCAAAACCAGATTACAGGTCCTCCCTCATTATAACGAGTCCGGTTACTAAATAAACCCCGTTAGTAAATATAAATCTGAAATCCCCTGGCGAAACGTGGTCTATACAACTGTTTACAGGTCCGGTTACAACATAATCCGTTAGTACATAAAATTCGTCATAACAACCCTTTTCCCAGGTCCCTGGAGTGCCAAACCCTCAGTATAAGATAATATTGACCATGCAGGACCAAGGCCAAAACACGTAGGATAAAGCAGAAAGAGGAAATGTATTATGTCTATGTATTCGTGAATATGGACGATCCTTTGCATCCAAGGAAGAGTTATGTTGGAGTAACTTGGAGATTTTCAATTATCTTATAACGAGTTAAAGCATCGATAATTTATGTTGTATCGAGGATAGCCCCGGTAAGTACGAAGTAGTGCCTATTTCACCTTTTTTTTTTTTTTTTTTTTTTTTTTTCTCTACAAAATCCACATATCTCCAGACACTGGGGTGAATGATGGAGTGTGGTGGTGGGGCCCATTAAGCTCCGCCGACCAGAGGTCTCGGCTTCATAGCTCCATGGACGCACCAAAGGGATATTGGGTGGGGAGGATTAAATTGAAAAAGAAAACAGAAGAAAGAAAATGGAAAGATTGTATTGCTCAGTGAGCAAAAGAATAAGTTGAATATTGATGTGAACGCTGTTAGACTTTTAAATTCAAGAGGAGACTGTCCGTGAGGAGAGATTACATGTATGTCCAAGCAGGGTAGGACACTGTACCCTCTTACTCGCGTATGCTATGAGTGGCCCAGTTCCAGTTCGTTCTGAGGAGATGGTGATAAGCTGCTGTCTTGAACTTTTGGATGTTCTTTGGGTGAAATGGGTGGGGAATGATAGAGGTAGGCAGCTGGTTCCAAATTGGGATGACGGAGTGGGGAAAGGCTCGGCTCACATTGTTCCGGGAATTGGCAGGAAGAACATTCTGTAACTGATGGGGATGCGCGGTGGACAGTCGTACAGCCTGGCGGGTGAGGCGTGTGGTCCTGGGTTGGTGTGTCGGGGGTGGAGCCATTCTCGAGAGAAGAGCGGGAGAATTATCGCAAAGGGCTTTATACAGGAGGCAGAGGGCAGCGATGGTGCGGCGAATTATGAGGCTAGGAAGCCAGCATTGCGGATGTATTGCCTTAATGGCTCGCTCCTGCACCCAGTCCAGCCGATTCAAGTGGGAAGGAGCTGCCCACCTTTAGGCCACCCTTTCTTTTTTCGTTGTTTAACGTCCGCGCCCGCGTACCTTTTTGCCTCCGACCGGAAAAAAAAACAAGAAAGTAGTAGTACCAATAATATGCGAAGTTGTAAATACATGATTGTGTAGTTTCACAGTGTGCCGATCATGACCTTAAACTTATAATCTTGCCTCCCGGGCATGCCTTTGTCTTGTGTTCTTTTTCTTTTTTTGTTGGCTTTTAAATATGGTACGGTGTGTGTCCTAGTAAAAATCCAGATGTAATGAATTCATGACATGCTAACGCCATGCTATGTACCTGTTTTGTTGGATTCATCAGGCATGTGCTCCAATGTACCATCAAAGAGTGTTGTTCTATGCCTGCAAGTGCCGTTAGACCCAGAAATATTGTATATATCACATGCTTTACTGGTCAAAATGTTTGATTGGGGTTTCCAGTTTTTGGAATGGGCTTTTGTTTTTTTCCGCCCTCCCGCGTACCTTTTCGTGAAAAAAAGGACGTTAAACAATGAATTAACAAAGGGTGGCCTTAGCTGCAAGTCCTGCTACAAGATAAGTATCGTTATAAGACAACTTTTTCGATGGCCCAGAGATTATCTACTAACGAGGGAGGACCTGTAGTATGAAACAGTGGGTTTCATTCCCATGCAGGTATATTGGGGCAGTGGGCATAGCAGTATGGGATAATTGCTGCATGGAAAATCACCACCCTCCCCATCACCTCTGATCCTGGCCTACTGTTATTGCTGCTCAACACCCGGGGACGGTTTCAGGAATCAAAATCCACATTTCACTTTCTTTGTTGCAATGTGATCTATTTCCACTGCAGGAGTTCATTGGACAGCAGGACATTTGGCCAGGCTCAGCACAAGACTGGGATCAATCCCATCTATGCCAGGTAAAGCAAACTCTATGCTATGTGTCTTGGTCTTGCTTGATCACATGAACAGTCACGTGATCCCTCACAAGAGCAGTTACATAATCAATCTCAGAACCAACCACATGACCACGACATATACCGTCAACTGACTTATCACAGTCGCATGACCACCCACGATATGATCTGTCACAGTCACATGACTTGTCACAGTCACCTGACCGATCACAGTCACATGACGTATCACAGTCTCATGACTTATAACATCACAGTCACATGACCGATCACAGTCACATGACCGATCACAGTCACATGACCGATCACAGTCACACGACCGATCACAGTCACATGGCCAGCAAATTCGTACGATCGATCAAGTGACTAGTCACAGTCCAGTCACCTGTGAGAAATAGCAGTACCCGTGTAAGCTGACACTGGGCTGACTTGCATTTTTCTCGTAAGAGCAGTTTGTGAAAGTCGGTGAAATCGAAACAGTGAAGGTGGCAGATAACCTAGTCTGCTAATACATCAACAGGATAGGAAATACTCTTGTACTCTTGTACTCTTGTACTGTTGTACTCTTGTACTGTTGTCTGTTGGTGATTCTCATCCACAGCAGTTTTTTTTTTTAATTCTTTATGCTCACAGTTTGTGTTCATCGCTGTACGCCGATATGATAGCATGTTTTTCACCGTCATTCTGTATTTGAAGCTATTATTTTGAACCCTCCTTCTGTGTTTGCTCCACAGTGCTAGCGAGTCAGACAAGAAACCCAAGATCGCACTCAGCATTCTCTATGAAAGGTAGGTGCAAATCAGGCTTGCCCAGAACATGTTCTACTGATAATGCAGGTTTTCCTCACCGCAATTAGCCAGCCTAAACTCTACAGAGTATTCACGCAAGCAAACAGGCATGCATTAACGCATGCCTGTTTGCTTGCACCTGCGCGTGGATGCGGTTTCGGGAACACATGCGTGTCAGGATGCACGAGTGCAGCCATTGTCGACAATTTGCCGGAGAATGATCTTCCGTCTGTTCGTGACTGCTGGAGCTGCAGCGGTGTCATGACCGTATAGACGTGACCCGAGTAGCTACGCTCCAGGCAATGCAGCATATTACACATGCAGCCTAAACCCAGTTGCCATGGCAACCCTGACCGGCTCACGCAGTCAACTGCAACAATAGCATCCAATCTACGTTGAAGTAGCATTCCAGTGTTTTGCTCTGGGTACCCGAGGAGTGTGTAAGCCAAAATGACTAAGGTGTGAAGTTTGAAAAGGGTTTGCTCCCCACACTGGAGCCCACGCTATTCCACCGACTTGACTTGACACTTGACTGACTCACGACTGCCATCCAGAGCACACGAGAAGTCCATTGAACCTTTGACTCGGCAAACCTGCAAGAAAGCAAGCAAAAAAAGCAACCACTATTTCGTAGCGTGTGCAGTTTGCCAAAGTAAATATTTTGCTTTCTCCGGCGGCATCACATGCGGTACGACCAGTACGACCATGTTTGTACCAGTTATCATCCAGGATGGTCGGCCCAATTCATCCAAAAAAGCAATGAAAGGGTGCTAAAACGTACACTGCTGGGCGAAAAAGCCGATTTTTTTCTCAGAGGACGCCCCGGACCCTACGGTTATACTACTACTTTCCACTGTCCCGTGACACCGCTGCTGCTCCTGAACTTGCAATGTATTCTGCCTGCTATTGTGTTTCATTGTTTGCTATTGTCTGCTCTTACAGTGGCCGGCAAAACAAACGTCACAAGTACACCAGTCCTCAGAATGTTCTGGTCCAAGACAGCCAGCATCAACCATCCTCGAGCATGTTTGGTGGCTTGCGCAGGGTGTAAGTCTGTCTCTGCCCATACTTAGCCACTGCTTTCACATGTATTTGAAGAGCCAACTGTTGCTATGCACCGCAGCTATCTTCCCTCGGCTGGTACAGTTACTTTCAGCTTATCACGTGTTTTAGGCTGCAGTACGTTGTCCATGTGGTGGTCAGTCTGATCTACTCATGTCCAACCGCTTTAGGAGCTGCATCAGCGCCTTGACCCTTGAGGCTTGATGGTGTTTCTACTGATGCTGAAACCTCAATCTGACTGGGTTTCACGGGAAACTCTAAATTTGTTTCAGTGTTCAGCAATCTCATCCAGGGCATGTCAGTACTTCTGAGAGCAAAAAAAACCTGTAACTAAAGACCACGGTGACTAGCGACCAGCCAGGTACTACAGACCACCGTGACTAGCGACCAGCCAGGTACTACAGACCACTTCGCCAGGCACGGACGGCCTCACATCATAATGGTTGCGCGGTGCAAACCTCTAACCAAGGACCACCTGCCACTAAAGACCGCTTTCTCTGGCACCAAAGGGGTGGTCGTTAGTCACGGGTTTTACTGCATTTGGAACTTGATTGGCTGCTGTAGCAAGTGCCCCCCCCCCCTCCCCCTCCCCCTCCCCCTCCCCCTCCCCCCTCCCCCCTCCCCCCTCCCCCCCCCCTCCCGCCGTGCCATTGCCTGTGCGTGCTAATCGTGTGTACGTCGTGTGTACTGTGTTCAATGCAGACCTCCTCCTCCGATCAACACGATGCTGCAAGGCTCTGTTCTACCCGGAATGCCACCGCACACGGGTCCCAAACCGGGAGCTAAACACCCTTATGTTGTGTAAGTGATTTCCTTCGAGCAGTGTTTCCAACAATACTGTAATTGTGTATTTCGAAAAAGTCCTAAGTCAATTAGAAATTGCTACTTCCTCCAATGTGTTCAATGTCCCACATTGATCCTGCGTTGCAATTATGAGGAGTTTTCTTTCCTCTCTATCACTGTTCAAGCATGATACTTACACATGCTTACAGTGTGTGTATATTCGCTCGTTTGTGTGTTATGGTTCTGTGTTATTCACCGTGCATCTACCAATGTTGTCTACCTTTTCTTTGCAGCCTCAACGCCATCAACGGTGAACCTTTAACACCGTAAGTAACACACATTCGTTGCATAATCATTGCATAACACAGTGAAACATGTCTAAGACGACCGCTCGAGGGACTTTCAAAGACTTTAAGTGTGGTCTCTGTTACCAGGTGGTCTCCTTATCTAGAGACTGGAAATAGCATCCCTTGGTACTGGCTGCAGTGGTCGTCTGGGACAGGTGGTTGCCTTCTCCGAGTGGTCGCCTTGACAGATTTTACTGTACATGAGCTGTTGATCTTCTACATTGTGTCCAAGTCCACTTACAGTCTTTTCTACGACCACATTCATGATATGAAAAACATTACACACATTCATGATGTGCCACTTTACCTGTAACACAATGAGCTACGCCGACACCTATGTTCCACTGGGTATGGAGCTAACAAGGTTTCACCCTCTTTCCAGCATACAATGGTTCACTCACCCCCACCATTATATGCTGCATCCGCCACCTTGGTATAGTCAGGCATGGCAGTGGCCTGGCACAAGCACAACTTCTCCCAGCTGGTTTTGTTCATAAATGCTATCGTATAGCCGGTAGCCACATAGATTTCTGAACTGTACTTTCAACTCCCTCATCCTAATAAATATGTACTTTTTCATTTGTGATGATTGTGTTGCTCTCTTGTGCTCTTCTGTTCAATTCAGCATGACTCCACCGTGCAACGTCACAGTCAATGCCATGCATATGTACGTATCACCCAGGGACTCGACAGCCACAACGACATCATCAGTCAGTGAAAGCGACCTCGACAACCTGGCGCTGCACAGAGATAGCTTGTGAGTTTCTAGAATGCTGGAGTGTGCGTGTGTGTGCGTGCGTGCATACAACCATGTGTGCACGTGTGTGTGGTGTGGTGTGTGCACGTGTGTGTGTGTGTGTGTGTGTGTGTGTGTGTGTGTGTGTGTGTGTGTGTGTGTGTGTGTGTGTGTGTATACAGTGAAACCTGGTTAGGAAGAACACCGATAAGACAAAAGTTTGCCTAAGAAGAACTAGTATTCGTAACTGTATTGGATAAAACCCTGTGTATTCACTGGGTAAAACATAATATGGATAAGAAGAACTCCCGTTATTGCGAACAAATATCATTGGTCCCTTGGTGTTCGTCCTAAAGAGGTTTGACTGTATGTGTATACGTGTGCTTGTGTGTGTTTGTATGTGTTTTAGTGGTGAAACGAATGTCAAAACCTAGTAACCGAATATTCTTTGGCTTATCGAACGAACGTACGAATATTCTTTAATTTCTTTTGGTAACAGAGATGCCATCACATGCCCTCCTCTCAGTCATTTGATGGATATTGTCATTATTATTAGGTATGACAAACGGTAGTGCCACATAAGACTACTTCGAAGTTCATACATGTTATGTGCACCATTCGCAGTCCAGTATGCACATACATGTGCAAACATGGAGTACAAAGTCGCAGGCAGGCTGTACGCACTGCACTGTATTGTGTTCGGCGTGCTTGTATATACATGCACTGCATTCGAAGCGACGTAACGAATACTCGAATGTGACTTAAAGAATATTTGAATGTGACAAACCGAACGAATGTTCGAATATTCGAATATTCGTTTCACCACTAAATTGTGTTTGTATGTGTTTGTATGTGTGTGTTTGTATGTGTGTGTGTGTGTATGCACGAGCATGTGTGTGCATGTGCATGTGTATGTGTGTCTTGACCCTCTTTGGCATTCTGTTCTGTTGACCCGCGGAGAAATTGAGTTCACAGGATACATGCATGTGTGTTTTGGGGGGCAGAGGTTGTATTCAGTAGCTGTCTTGGTGGTTATCTCTGAGATGCTTGGAAGTAACACTGAGCTCTGGAGCGCTATGTCTCAGTGTACAGTATTGCAATGACTCACAATGCTTGTGTGTTCTCCTGTGCAGCAATGCCGATACGCTGGGAAGGAAGCCCGTTGCCATGATACGACCTTATGATCAGTGAGTCCCGGGTTGCATGCAATGGGTGTGTGCTGGTATTGTTACACCTACATGTACATAAGAAAGGAAAACATTTTGCCGTGTTTGATTCACGGGAAACAATCATAATCTTCCCGTGCAAGGGGCTGTTGAATGTAGAGGTTAACTTCTTCGTCACCCACTATGCTCTACGCTGGCCAACATAGTCTGCTTTCAACTTTCCACATTGACTCAACGGCAATAATTACAAATCGTTATGAAGCGCTGCAATGCAAAGCTCACTGAGCACCAGAAAAATCAAGATACAGGTAAATACTGTATAAACTAGCAGCACTCATTGAGCTGATTACTTTAGTGGTCAACTGAAAATCAACAAAAAAAGGATTTAGTGAGTTTTGTATTCCAGATCTTCATTTTTCGTCCGAGGCATCATTGAACGTATAGTTGAACTTCCACTTGAACCACATTACTCTAAGCCAGCCAACATAGTCTGCTTCTAACTCTCTCGACAACAGACCAGCAAGCTGTTGAGACATTTTAAAGAAGAGTATATCAGTCAACTCAGACCACATGGCCCGTACATGAAGGAGAAGTTGAATTTTCATGTCTGCACCAAAAGTAGTGCTCGGCTTTTTTTAGGGATTGCGAAGCATTTTTTACGAACAGCATAATACTCGTACAGAAGATTGGGAAGTGCAGATAAAACAGATAATGTGTCTGTCGGTATAGTGCAGATAGGAGTTATCTGAAACTTGGCCACAGCCAAGGTCTACTCATCCGATGTTGTTTTCCCTTTTGTGTAAAACTGTCGCTGCTACCTTCTAATTGGATCTGGAATAGTGGCAGAATGCCCCATTTATTTGCATTTTAAGTGCAAAATTCATTGTCTTTGTTCCTTCGCTCTTGCCTGTGTATTAGCTGAAGAGAAGGCATGAACGTTTACTCTTGAAAATGTTGTTGAAGAACTTGAATTGTGCGTTCCTGCTAGGTACTACCGTATTATCTCTAATATAAGCACAGTCCTTTATTTTTTCAATGTACCTCCGCCCTGTGCTATTAATGGAGACGTTCCTTTATTGGAGACTGTTCCATTATTATTTCAACCTCATTTCAGAGGCATGTTGCCATGCCAAATTCATGTATGACACACACATTTCAGGGGTTTTTTCGCCGGTACAGATAATGAATTTACACAGTGTGCTTATAATGGAGACTGAGCACTTTATTGTTTGAATGCCGCCCCAAGGTGTTCTATTATTGGAGACGTGCTATTATTGGAGACTGTGCATATATTAGAGATAATACGGTATTTTCCTAGCCTTGTCTATTTAGCACAGAGCGTTTACTGCGAGCATGGCTAGAAAGGAGTATAGCGACTGTTGCCTATACCCTCTCCCTTCGCTCTTTCCGTTGTAGGGCTACAATCATGCCGTTCAAACAAGCCGGATTCCTACCCACGTCACCCATTGAGAGCAAACCAGCCATGCAGATTGTGGACTTGGTGCAGTCTCAGCCGATGTTGAGGAAAGACCTGCCTCTCCAGTAAGCGGCCATTCCCACATTGTGTTGGTAATTTCTTTTCACAATGTTGTTCAAGAACCTGAACTGTGTCCTTCTGCTTAGTTTTACTGTTGAGAAGATTTCGTGAAATGCCTGGTCTGACAAAGTGGTTTTAAATAGTGTATTATTATGTGGATTAACAATACTTGGTGGGCATTCAAAACCAACACTAGATGGAATGCTTCTCAACTTCTCTCCCTCTCCCCCCCACCACCACACACACACAACACAACAACCAATACTGAATCGAATCTGACCATCTTTCTTTCTGCTTCTCCCTGTTCTCTGTCCATATGTTTCTGTATCTTTCTCTTTGTTTTATGTGTGAGGGTGTGTGTGTGTGTGTGTGTGTGTGTGTGTGTGTGTGTGTGTGTGTGTGTGTGTGTGTGTGTGTGTGTGTGTGTGTGTGTGTGTGCATGTGTGCGTGTGTGCGCGCGCGCATGTGTGCATCGCTCCTCGTCAAACAGCGCTGTTCGT
Source organism: Sycon ciliatum (assembly GCF_964019385.1). Lineage (NCBI taxonomy): Eukaryota > Metazoa > Porifera > Calcarea > Leucosolenida > Sycettidae > Sycon > Sycon ciliatum. The sequence goes on from NC_088648.1 coordinate 30,635,190, forward strand.
GAAGAGGTCACACTAAAGCAGCACTCTGCTGCAACAGGTACCACTGCTAAGCCAGCGTCAGATGTGCAGAGACGAACAACGTCACCCGGTACCGAAAGCATCGACTCGTAACTTGACCAACTGTTCAAACATCCTGATGTCACTCGATGAATAGCTATGAGTATAGACTTAACAGTCCCAGTAACAATGCAGTATTTATGTTAGCTATCTGAGACAGAGCTTGAGCAGCACACACGACCCGCTCTTTGAAACGTAACCTCTCTCAACAAGACTCACTTTCTTTCCAAACCTGTATGTTTTACAAGTAGTATTGTAACAAAGACTTTCTGACAATGGGTGACTGGCCCAGAACGTCATAATTTTACGACTCGATAAACTAATCCTTTCACAAGTGATTCAGTACATTGACTGAGACGGAGTATCAACTGAGGAGGAGGAGGAGAATGCAGGCTTTTTATCTTTCAAATAAACAAGCCTGCATTCTTCTGCTCTTCCTCCTTCAAAGTACAGCTTATCAGATGACAACCGACCATAGTCAGTTCATCAATGAAATCGTTAATCTACTTGCTACTGTAACTCAAAAGTATTCACATAGGGAACTGTTGTGCACCCAATGGGCCTCACCTAGGCCTTGGCGGATAATGCTCGAAAAGGTGGCAGATTCTTCTTTTTTTGCACCGAAATTGGCAGAACCATACAAACCTTATGGCGGGCAATTCCTCGAATTCTGCTCCATTTCTTTATCCACATACCAAACATGCATGAAACTCACCAGAAAAAGTACCTAATTCTGCCAATTTTTCTGCCGGCATTATCCGCCAAGGCCTAGCCTCACCCTAGATCGTGCCGTTGCCACCAAATTAGGCACTGGTGGATTATGCCGCATAATTATTGGCATAATTTGGTGGTTCAAAATTTGGAGCATAATTTGGCATCCTTTCGGAGATAGGAGCATAACTACATGATTGTACACTCATACCTCGGTTATCCGGACTTCGAAGTTACGGGCACTTCGGTCTACCGGGCACTATTTGGGCGAGTTTCAGGGGAAATATTACTACTCTTTTGTCACTTTTCGAAGAAATATTGACGTCATATGCCATATCGATGGCCTTTTCCCCATCAAGATGTATATGATTCGGAGTTACGGGCACCCTCGAAGTTACGGGCAGTGTCCGGTCCCGGAGCGCCCGGATAAGAGAGGTATGAGTGTATCACAGTTCTAGTATGTAGGCTACACAATGCACCTGATCAGTGCTGGTGATCTGCATGGTAAAGGGTTCGGCGGTCATGCAGACAGTGTTTTCAGTAAAAAGCAGGGTAGAATACATTATCCCATGCGGCCATGGTACGGTACGATATGCCTGTTTCAGCCAATCAGGAGCCTTGCTGACCAGAAATAATAGCCAATACAATCCCGCGCGGGATTGATATTCACTTTTACCGTACCTACGGTGCACCATTGATTGGCATGCACCGACCCCCTCTCGATTCGATGCAATGCATCTTGCCACTGGAGTCCTAAAAAATGCACTACACAGAACCGTGAGGTGGGAGCATGCCAATGCAAAGTGCAAGGTCGGTAGATCTACAGTAAAAGTGCAGCACTGAACTGAGAGAATTTACCTCCGCGACAACGCAACCAGATTCCACACAAACGAACAACGAACTCCAATCACTATTCAACTCAACACTACGACACAAAGGAGACTTCGAAGTGTATCAGTTCTCATTCACTCTTTGTAAACTCGAAAACTACACAAAGTATCACCATCCGAGTGAAAATTACTACAAGACTAACTTGTAATTATTTGCAGGTGCAAGGAGAGACACCGTAACAACACGAAAAGTACAGGACGTCAAAGTCACGTTAGTGAGAGGAAAAACCCTGTGCAGAATATTGTGTGAAAGAAGAGCTCAGCAATGCATGTGTGATGTAGATATTGTGAAGAAATCTGCATGCAAGATGTGACCTGCAGTGATTATCATGACACTGTATCCAGTACGATTACCACAAGAACAATCTAAAACGCAGATGCTGCTACAAATCCAGTATGCCTAAAACAAGGTCAACGTTCTACTGATTGCATATAGTGGCCGATAGGGATACAACCAAGAGTCTTGATACAACGAAATGCACTTTTAAGTCCTTACTCACTGGTGCCAAGATCCGACGATATGTACAATATAGTTACTGCCTGCACGGAAAGTGTGCAACGAGGATCCCAAACCGTTCAAAGTTCAACGCCCATCCAATGACAAGGAAGTCAGCACCAGCATCCATAAATTCATAATGATGTTGTATCTCGCCGTGACTTGAAGTATGGCCCTTACCTACTTTGAACCAAATGTATCATCACAGTGATCGTCAATACTGCATAAAATAATAACAGTGCAATCTTCGTTAAAATAATTCTCTAGTCCAACTACTAAAATTAATGCAACTTGTCTCCATCGCTCTCAAACCTTGACTGGATTGAAAAGAAAGACAGCGTCTTGTTTTTGGTATAGCTGTACCTTGGTAATTGTATTCAGGACGCAGTTGCGTCGATCCCCAAAATGCGTAGATGTACCTGGGATAAGTAGGATATTGACCCGTGTACTCGGGTGTTACCGTACCCTCATATCATCCCTCCTGCTACACAGTCAGGATGATATTCGGGAGGTAACACCCTCGTACTTGGGTAATATCCTATACATATTCCACGGAAATAACGGCTGCTGATTGGCTGATTCTATGGTTTCCTACAGTACTATGGGATTGCGGCCGAGCTTCGGCCTTACATCCTCCAAAAAGTTGGGGGGGGGGGGTGGCTGGCGCCCCCCAGTATTCATCTACAGGAGGTAGGCGTCTGTGTCGGAAAAAAGCGGCGTCTTTGTACTATTATTATTATTATTATTATTATTATTATTACACAAAGGCACACAATGAAAACCTTGGCAAATTTATAATTTGCCAAGGTTTTCATTGTGTGCCTTTGTGTACGCCGCTCTGCCTGAATCAGGCATTGAGCACTCTTGCAGAACCAAAGCATATTGCCTCTGTGTATTATTATTATTATTATTATTATTATTATTATTATTAAGTAGTGGTTGCGACTTCGGCGATGATTTGTAAGAAAGGTTTGCTCCCCACACCGGAGCTCGCGCTATTCCGCCCACTTTACTTGACACTTGACTGACTCACGACTGCCATCCAGAGCACACGAGAAGTCCATCGAACCTTCGACTCGGCAAACCTGCAAGAAAGCACCACTCCCTGCTCAATACACAGTGTTTCGGGGAATTCACCCCTCATCAGTTGAGCTTGAGTAGGCTGAGGAAGATTGTGCCTGAAGAGCACCACTTATATAGTGCTCTCCAGGCACAAACATCACCAGGGATACAAACTTACAGAGACGCTCCGCTTCCAGCGCGACAAACACCTCGTGAACACCAGATAGCAGCGTGAGTCAGTGTCGCTCCTGGACGGTGAGACAGACGTCGAGGACCCTCGGTCATTCGCAACGCTGTCACCTCCAAACCAACTAGTCGCAAGCCCGCGCTGGGCACAACAGTACGAAGTAGTGGTTGCGACTTCGGCGATGATTTGTAAGAAAGGTTTGCTCCCCACACCGGAGCTCGCGCTATTCCGCCGACTTTACTTGACACTTGACTGTATCCCTGGTGATGTTTGTGCCTGGAGAGCACTATATAAGTGGTGCTCTTCAGGCACAATCTTCCTCAGCCTACTCAAGCTCAACTGATGAGGGGTGAATTCCCCGAAACACTGTGTATTGAGCAGGGAGTGGTGCTTTCTTGCAGGTTTGCCGAGTCGAAGGTTCGATGGACTTCTCGTGTGCTCTGGATGGCAGTCGTGAGTCAGTCAAGTGTCAAGTAAAGTCGGCGGAATAGCGCGAGCTCCGGTGTGGGGAGCAAACCTTTCTTACAAATCATCGCCGAAGTCGCAACCACTACTTCGTACTGTTGTGCCCAGCGCGGGCTTGCGACTAGTTGGTTTGGAGGTGACAGCGTTGCGAATGACCGAGGGTCCTCGACGTCTGTCTCACCGTCCAGGAGCGACACTGACTCACGCTGCTATCTGGTGTTCACGAGGTGTTTGTCGCGCTGGAAGCGGAGCGTCTCTGTAAGTTTGTATCCCTGGTGATGTTTGTGCCTGGAGAGCACTATATAAGTGGTGCTCTTCAGGCACAATCTTCCTCAGCCTACTCAAGCTCAACTGATGAGGGGTGAATTCCCCGAAACACTGTGTATTGAGCAGGGAGTGGTGCTTTCTTGCAGGTTTGCCGAGTCGAAGGTTCGATGGACTTCTCGTGTGCTCTGGATGGCAGTCGTGAGTCAGTCAAGTGTCAAGTAAAGTGGGCGGAATAGCGCGAGCTCCGGTGTGGGGAGCAAACCTTTATTATTATTATTATTATTATTATTATTATTATGGATTCAAACAAGTTTTCGTACAACACTCATCAGGAATCGTCGTTGTACTACAGGACACTGAAACAAAAATTGAACTATTATAGAAAATCTAAGTTAGGCCAAACTAAAGAAGGTGTGTGGTTCGACTAACATGGACATTTTTTTTACGGGCGGGCGGGCGGATTTTTTTTTTAAATATATTTTTTAGTACATGTAAATACACTGTACTGCCTTTAGACACCCAGTACATCGGCATTATTACGCAGTGTTATGCCATACATGTTGTATAAAGGGATCACTGGCTAATACTTTGAAACATTGTGTAGCTCTGGAACGAGAAGAGAATAACTTCAAGCGGTGACTCTGACTGTCCAAATCATCAAGCAAATGAAGAACGATGCGAGTTGAAAGTAAGTTCGGGAACTACTTCGAACTCAATCGAAGTACAAATTGTACAATGTACCGGTACATGTATTGCTAGTTTGGTGTCGGCGTGCACGAATACATGGGCTTTTTCCATCGACGCTTCCTGTGCTTGCACACATGGAGCAGCAACTTACCGGTACAGGTGAACTATCGTTCCCAATACACGAGGAAAGTGCAATCTCGTCTGTCCTTCATCCCAAAACAGAAGGCCGTCCAAGGTGGGACTATGCCTTCGCGGACCGGCATCGGCAAACGGGACGTAACTTCAGTCTCCCTCATTGGAATTGCACAAAATTTTCTGTGCTTTCTTCTAACATATCACACCGTACTCTGAGCACATGCCAATGAACCAAACTGGTCACTCTATGTACAAATTACAAATTCTTCGAAAAATCACGTATACTGAGCTCTAACCGCAAAATGAAGAAAATCATGTAGAGAAGAGAGGAACAAGTTGCAAAACACAATTGCTACTATATAACTTGAGGTGCTAAACCAAAGAAAGGATTGATCTGTTGACAAGGAGAAATACAGTACCCAGAGCAAGAGATATACAAATTCGCGCACATTGACAACGCCTCCTTCAATGAGGTAAAAACATCATAAAACTTGCAGTAATGCATGGAACAATTGGTTTAGCACCTAGCCAAACAAGTCACAGAGTTCAGAATATATACATTGTGGGGGGTGTCATGCACTGGCATCCTGCAATCGTGGTTAGAAGCTGCGGAACACCCCTAAAATAGGAGAAAAAAGGCACTCCAAATCTCAGCATTTCACCGCATGATCACAGCATGATGATGTATTAGTGACCACCTGGCATATAGGGAGTGCCTTCTATCTCTTCTGCTGCATCCTGTCCACCCTTCCTCAACCTCCTGCGCTTTTTCCTGGACAGCTTGATGTGCCCCAACTGCTTTCTGGCTGCACCTGACCTTCTCTTGGCATCCAACAGCACACTGGTGGAGGCGGTGTATTTGCCTACGGGTAGACCCATCTTGCAGAATAGCATCTCAATGCTTGCAGCACCATCGTTGAACCAGCTTGCTGCAATGTAGACTGCAGTTTCTACAGTCAGAGCGGAACAGAAGCTTGTCTTGGGGCAGAGCTGCCACACAATTCCGTTGAAGCATTCGTTCTGGTTTTGTGTGGCGCCACGCATACAGCGCTCGAGTAGTGGGCGTGCGGACAGGTCCATGAAGATCGGCTTGATTACAGAGAAGATTGCTTCAGGTATAACGTTGTGGTGCTCGTAAGGCGGTCCACCAGCTTGCTGTTGCTGCCACTTGCACCAGCTCTCCAGTCCCGGTGGGCAGTGCAGATGTTGGGGCTTCGCATCAGTTGACACTCGGTGCATCACCGAAGCCCATATGGCTTTGGCCATGGACTGTAGGTCGCCCTTGTTGCTGCGCACTGCCATACCATAGTAGGCTTGTAATTTGTCTATAAGTTGGTCTGTGAGACGACCACGACCACTGATCCTGCCACCATCAGCCAACTTCTTCCCAGAGAGGTCCTTCTTCAGCTTCCGCAACCGATGTCCAACGCGTTTTTGAACATGGCCCACGCATTCTTCCTTCGTGATCTCCACGTCTTCGCCGTATGGATATGAGTCATGCACTGCCTTGAAACTCTTTGTATCTCCGTCCCCTATAAAGACACTGTACCGAAGCTTCCTCGTTTCTCTGGATCTCCTCCATATCTTCAGGGCAGCTTCACATTCCATTGCGGGTGCTGAGCTCTGGGTGTTGGCACGGCATTCATGGTTGTCCAGCTTGTCCTGCAGTTCAGCATTTGTCAACTCTTTCTTTGCATGCTGGTTCTTGAAGTGGGCGCACTGGTGGCAGAATCGGGATAGAACTTCAACGTCAAGGACTTTGCCTGTGCCCCATGCCATGGCCACAAAAACACCATACAGCGATGCATAGCCTCGGCGCATCCAGGTTCCGTCATACGTAACGGCAGTGTCGGCAATAACGACATCTCCAGGTGCATTGTCCAAGACTTGTGTTGCTGCCGCACTCATGCTATGCTCAGCAACAACCTTGGCCGATTTGTGTAGAGCCTTGGCATGTCCTTGGTATGCGGAGAAGGTCATGGGCACAGGCATATTCAAAGCAGCTCCCAACTTCAGCATTGCTCCGTGCCCGCGACCGATCCAGCGCATGCCAAACACAGCTCGTCGGTTTACATCCCAAACACGCTTATGTTTGTCTGACATATACTGCGATGTGTGAGCTTCACAGGTTTGACAGGTCAGCTCCAGGCAGGATGCAAACCCTTGCCTCTTCGGCTCACTCAGAGTGACTGGTCCATGACAAATTTTGCAACACACAGAAGCCAACAAAAGAGTTTGAAGGCACACCAAGTCGACGAGCCTGAATCCATGAGGTAGTTCTGCATCATTCTCATCGTCCGAGTCTGAACTGGATCCTGAACTCGAATCGCTTGTGCTCAGGTCATCCTCGGAAGAAATCTCAGCATCATCAGAACTAGAAGGCAAATAATCGTTGAAATTTGGCAGAGAATCGTCAAGATTTTCTGGCGCACATGCTGCAGCTTCATCTTCCGATTCGGCTCTCAGCGGTTGATTTCCATGAAATTTTCTCTTTCTGGGTCTGCCTGGTCGGCCTTGAGCTCGCTTCTTCCCCATCGCAATAGAAAAACAACGCCTGCAAGCTTGTACAATTGTCACAGCGTACAGAACGAAACAACAAAGACGTTTCCATCAAATAATAATTATTTGAATTTTTTTTTTTTTTTTTCAACTGCCAATTCTTATACGGGCAAAATAAACACAATTACGAGTGCAACCTCAACAGCACCGGCAGAAAAAACGAGCAAAAAATGGCTGTGAAGACAGTCGAGAGAGCAAAAAATTAATGGCTGTGAAAACAGTCGAGAGAGCAAAAAAAGGCTGAGAGCAAAAATGGCTGTGAAAACAGTCTACAGTCCATTCATAAAAAGATGGGTCCTGGCTCTGGCGAGCTCCCGTATTTGGCGATTTTTCGTGATTTCATCGTACACAGTGCAGTGCTGCGAACTTTGAAATTTGAAAAAGGGTCCAAAAAGGGTGCCTGAACTGGGGTTCGAACCACAGAATGCACTGTTGCAGGCGGGGTCAAACGGCCTGGATTTTGATGGTTTTTCCCAATTCAGTGCTTTTGGGGCAAAACCTGGCCGAAATCCTATTCTTGCTATGGCTTGCTTTTTGGACAAAAAAACTTCAGAAACATAATTGGAAGATGATTCCATATGGGATTGCAGAAAAAAATTCTAAAAAAACTCAACGTTTGACCCATTTATGGCCAAAAGCTAGAAGTTCATTTTTTTCTGAATGGACTGTAGTACGGAGCCTCGGGAGGGAGCTTTAACCGATGCTGCTCATGGCAACCGCAAATCGGGCCGAGTCATTTGCATCTGAGGGCACGCGGTGCCGATGGCCTCGCAGACTGGCAACAGCCGCACGGATGAGGGCAAAGCTGAGCTTACATCGGATGTAGGAGATTGTGGCAGCGTACGGCTCCTGCTTCTTGTCGGCGAGCATCGATGCCAGCCGAGCATAGAGTGCTGTCGCAGCTTTGCCATACCCTCCAGTGCAGGACAAGACAACTGGTGAGAAGGAGGCGTGCTCGACGTTGGTGATCCGTTCCTCGTAGCGGCGACGCTTCTCCTGTTCATGTCGCTTGTACACAGCGGGCAAGGCAAACTTGGCGTTGGTGGGGGCGTGGGGGTTGAAAACCCGGACATCAAAGTACGAACGCTCGTACCGACCTCCCCAGACTCCACTGGCACCGATGTCTAGGCGGGCGTTGTCTTCAGTTGAAGCTGACCGTAGCGTCATCCTCTCACCTGTCAGCGGCTCTAGCAGCGGTTCCACCACAACTTGGTGCGCAACTTCCTTCATGATGGATGCTGTGAGGTCGCGTACCTCGTTGTGGCGGAGGCTAGGGTAGCCGCCGGTTGAGCAGGAGAGAGCATGGGCCACGGTGAATGATTTACCACAGCTGCAAGCAGAGGGCAAACGCTTCAGAGGCCAGCCATATCGCAATGAAACCGCATCGTGAAATGCGCCCTTCGATAGCGTGAAGCCAAACATCTTCAGTGGTTTGCATGTCAGCCACGACGAGGCACCCTTCTCCGCCGCCAGCTCCCTGGACCGCTTTAAGTCCGAAGCGATGCTCTCTTCCACAGCGACTAGGGTCTCCTTCTCCCTTACGGAGTGGATCCTGCGCACCTTCGCCTTCTCTGCCTTCATGGTGTGGTGAACATCACCTAGGTCCGTGTTTTGCACGATGATCCGCTCCACCAATGGCTGCGTGATGGTCCTGGAGTCATCCAACTGGCTGGCGAGATCGCACGGGTTGATTAGACCCATGCCCCCTAGGCGACAAGGCAGAGCGAGGAGAGTGCGGGTGGTCTGATCAGGAGCGGGGTGTCCTGTGAGCGCCGGGATAAACTCGCCGTGGATAATCTCCTCCAGTGGCTGGAAATTCTCCGTCGCTTCTGGCATGGTGCGAGCGAGGAATGTCCACTTGCCCTTCAGCCCTTGCGTGAACGCCGTGTACGCTGCTTGTGGTTGCGATTGGGCGTACCTGGTGAGGACTTTCAGTTCCTTCACCCATTCCATGACCTTCGCTGCAACAAACTGCTTGCAGGAAGTAGCAGTGCCCAGTCCCGCACCCAGGTGACGGCAACCATCTTGCATGATCGCGATGTTAGTCCCATGGAACACTTCCTCCGCGGTTTTGGCAAACTGTGGTTTCACCAGGAGAGTGGACTTGGAACCATTGATGAAGTATCCGTACTTGTGGCCCTCCTCCTCGAGCGTGTTCCACCATACACGCAGCGCACGCATACGGCCTGCTGCTGTGGAATCATCCGCAAACCAGATGTGCTTTGCCGCTGAGCTGCTCGCCGCCTTCTGCATGAGTGGGAGGAGCCCAATGGCATACATGGGCATTGCCATCGGGGTTCCCTGGGTGGTGCCCTCCTCAGAAAGAAGACACTCCCCATCGACGAACAGCCGTGCGGGATGCCGGTAGGTGTTGGTGACGGCACCCGCGATGGCCGGACAGAGGTGACGGATGTTGTGCAAGCACACACTGCGGTTCAGCCTGTTGAACGCATTGCTCGCGTCTGCTAGGAGGACTGCTTCGGTCTCTTCCTCATTCCATAGGTGCCGCATTGCGTGGATTGCTGCTTCCACACCACATTCTTGGCCGCCACACAGCTGAAGCGACCCGACCGCCTGTTGGATCTGCTCTCCGATTATGGTGAGGATGGCTTTGCCTACTATCCTTCTGAGGACTTCACATATGCCGATTGGGCGCACCCCGGGCTTCTTATCCAGAGGCACCAAGCGACATGCCGTGAATGACTCGAGGGAAATTGGGTTGATGATTCCGGTGGCGATGCGCTTGGCGCAGGCGGCGATGCTATCACATAACTGGTCGGAGGACGCTCCGAATGAGGTGCACAAGCGTTTCCAGCTGGTAGAGTCCATGCCGGAAGGGCCTGCTGCTCCATTTGTCCTTAGCACCGATTGCCGAATGATGTCTCTGTTCAGAGCTTCGAACAGCACCGGGTGCGGCAGTTCAGGGCAGGGGCCGATGATGAGGGCGTCTGCATGCATGGGTTCCGCCGGCGGGTGCTTCTCTTTCAGCGTTTGCCTCACGGTTTTACCATCAGCGGAGGAGTCCAGATTTAGCAGCCCACCCGAGGGCGTTGCTGTCAGGGACTGGAGAGCTGCGCCCAGTTTACCATTTGTGATGAGGGTAGCGAATCGTCGCGCGTCATCTGGACTTTGGGCCCGTTTCCCGCCACGTTCCTTGGTTAGTTGGCGCTGGATGGTACGTGCTTCCCGTACGAGTTCATCGATGTTTCCCTCGTTCCATAGCTGCATTCGTCGGTTCAGACATTCCACATGCACCTTACGTGTCAAGCAGTTGACCGGTTGTTGCAGTAGAAGACTGTGGCAGACCATAAGTGCCTTCAAGGCTATGCCTTCTCCCGCCGCGTTTGTTCCAAACGTGTTGAGGTAACGAGCGCTCAAGTCCACCACTGACCTGCCATGTGCACCCGATGGGATGGCGAACAGGTTAGGCCGGAAGTGTACGATTTCCTCGTACGCTGCAGCTATGACCTGTCCTGTGTCCTCGGGGCTCAGTTCACCGAGTCTGAGTCGTTGGTCAGCTGGCGGGATTGGCAGTGTTGCAGCCCCCTGCCCACTAGCTGTACCGTGCGCGTTTGTGAGTTCCGGTTCGCTGTTGCTATTGGGCTGCGAGGAGCTCAGGCTCGCTAGGAGGGCGACCTCTTGTGCCGCTGGTTGTCGGTCTTGCCGTGGAGCATTGGCTTCACGTGGCAGTGCATCTTCTCCACAGGAGCCGGTCTCCGAGGGTGTTGGTGTAGAGGCATCGAGAAGGTCCCATGCTACCTTTTGCGAATTGGAAATCGGGTCGGCGAGGTGGCGTTGTTCCAGGGTGTCCCACGCCAGCTGCTGCGAGGCCGACTCGTGGGTAGTGCCATCTAGTCCTTGGCCCTGACCGTCGACGCAGAGCTCGGCGACGTGGAGCTGTTCCAGTACGTCCCACGCCAACTGCTGCGAGTCCGACACCTGCTTGGTGCTATCTAATCCTTGGCCCTGACCGTCGGTGTGGAGCTCGTCCAGAGGCGGAGTGTCCCGAGCCGACTGTTGCGACACGTGGGCTTCGCTCTGGGTTGTCGGTCTCCGCGTGGGGGACGCGGCGGCTGGAATGTATCGTATGGTTCGAAAGCCTACGGGACTGGCCTTCGCCGCGACGGTTTGCAAATTTCGGCATCTTGCCCTGTTCCCGGGCCCGCAATCCTCGCATAGCTTGCCAGCTTCTCGGCAACAGCAGCCTTTTCCGCACTTGGAATTGCCAGTGCACTGGCAACACTGGCCGTCGGGGACGCCAGTCGCGGAGTTGCCCTTTGCGGGCATCACTGTTGAGAGAGCTACCAAGTCTACTTGTGCAAAGTTCACGAAACTCGGGGGAAACTTGCAGGAGCACAAAATTCAAACTCTACGTCATGGGACCTAAAACCCAGCAGATAATTATTTGAATCAAATTTGAATTTGCGCATGCGCAATCACTCTGACGGCTGTCATGGTAACCAAACCCATGCGCAGAGGTAGCCAAATCACTCCGCGCACTGCTCCTGAGATTTCCACAAAATTTGAACTATATCAAGGAAGGTTTTATCATAACACGATTGATTGCGTTCTAAAACGAAAAGAACCAATTGCAAAATCAAAATTGTGAAATTTGCAGATCTATCTCGATCTTTGAAATGCTCTATCTCTGAAGTCCTTTGAGCGAATCCCCTCAAATCTTCAGGAGTCGTGCTTCAGCACAAGAGCTATCGTTTGAGATAGTTTTCGACGCTTTGTGAGAGATTTTCATTTTTGACCTTCTGAAGGCATAGTGTTAATCTGGAACGAGGCAATCACTCTCAACCGGACGGTCACTTCAAAATAAGTCTCGCCAGTCTGCCGGTGGTCGTATCGAGTAGACTCTACTACCAGCACAAGGCAGCAGTCGTACCACTCACTGCACTGCACTGCAGTACAACTACAAGTCAAGTCCAAAAGGAGCCGCCTGCGTCCGCAGACTCACGCTGCACAACACGTAGACGTGGGCGTGTTCAGTCCACGTACGTCAGTCACACGACAGCCCGCCGAAAAAAAGTTACGGTCGGGCTCAAAAATGTACGGTCGGTCGGGTGAGTCGAACCACAGGCCTTCTTCAGTGTGGCCTTAGAGAAATAACACTAAGAGCAACAACAGTGAAATTTACAAGTGTGAATTTTAACAATCAAAGTTCAATTATCAAAGTTCAATTATTATTATTATTATTATTATCATTATTGAGTTGTACAGTGATAATGTGTTCTCAATATTGTCACGTGGTAGATGTGCGTTGCATCTGGCTGTGTTAGAAGCTTTGTATATCCGTAAGTTAGATCCTGGACTTTGCGTACAGAAAGAAAATGTGTTGTCGCTACAATTGTTTGGTGTTACTCCTCGTCGAGGTGTTAACAATGTAACTTAAAGGGAAACTGAACGCCAAAAATAAGTATGGCTTATCCGAAGGAGAATTGGGCACTGATTCCGATGAGCTATGTCTCGAGCCGATCAGAGAAGAGGAACCGTGTCAAATTTCATAAATAACACCTTCCATATTTGGAAATTGGGCTTGATGACGTGCGTACTGCTTAGCTGTCACCATGCTGTGCATGCTCAGCAGTGTAATTGAATGGAAGTGTTGGGAAGGCCGTCGTGGCCATGTGTTTTTTTATGATGTATTTACTATTTATTCAAGATTTCCCTCAGGATGTGAAATATGAAATGTCTCAGAAATTCAGTTTATTGTGGAACGCAATTTCGCGTACATGTAGTGATTTAGCCTACAGTTAGTTCACGAGTTATTTCGTAGGTTGTTTGTTTCTTGCGTTGCACAGTGCAAGACAAGAATTTGCACAACTGCACAAGAGTATTGACGTTGACTCTCAAAATGATTCTTGGTCGCATTTTGTTTGTTTCTTCTAAGTTTTGACAAAGGGACATGTATTTTCGTTTTGTCTTTTCTCGCAGTGTTTCCTTTCATTTCTAAGCCGCGACGCCGTCGCGTACTGCGGTACGACGGGTCACGTGCTGCCAACCTACTGCATTCTTTATTCACCAGTTTTCACGGCTAGCCCCGCCGGCATGCATTGTATAATGACTCATGATCATTTTTTGCTCTGCGCTGAATCCCGTACTAGTGTAGTGTAGGGCTTTTTCAGAGTTTTCGTTTGGTTTTTTCGATGAGGCTCGGCAAGTAATGAGTTCGGTTCTTCGAAAGGAAGAGAAAGAGTTGTCTTTTTGTTGTTTGCGAAATATCTATTTTACTACCACGAAGTGTTCCCGTTGCGTGTGAGAACTTGCATGACAAATTGGTAGCAGAGGATGGTTGTCAAGTAGTGGTTCCTTCACCAAGCGCAGTGTGGTAGTGAGTAGCATTTCGGGTTTTCGCTGGACAACATGGATCTTGAGGAGTGCAAGAAAGCGAAGGCCAAGGCCAAGTTCCATGTCACACGAAATCGAAACTTGTTGCTCAGCAGGATCTACGAAGAGGATGCGACCTCGAAAGAGATCAAGAGGTTGTTGGATGACGTGACTGAGAGTGTTCACAACGCTGTGGATGTGTGTCTAAAACTGGTAACGCGGTACGCAGAATTAGGACTACCCACAGAAAAAGTGCACGAGGAGATAGAGGTCATCAACGTCGACTACAGCGATGCTGTCAGCAAGACCAGCGACGTGCTGGCAGAAATAAGCAAGAGGCCAAGTCGAGCCAGAACGGGTGAAAGTTCGCCAGCTTCCATCACCAGAGCCAAGAACATAAGATTAGTAAAGGCAATGTTGACGCAGAGCTTGGAGAATCCCAGAGCAAGTGGGAGGATGTTGACACCGCCACACTCTCCTTGCAAGGCCCTTGAGGAAAAACAGAACATGTGTGCTGAGAAGAGTCTCAGTTGTTTTGGGAATGTGTCTGCATCCAGTGTCAGCCAGAGTGCGACGGTTGAGGGGACTACCCAGCCGCCTGCCGTTTCCTCGGGAGCACCTCTGGGAGCAAATGCATCGGCACTCCCCCTGGGAACTCCAAGTGGTGACCATCATGATAGACAGGACGAATCGCTTGGGGCTGACACGGCAAGCGTCAGTGACAGCCAGTCAATTGTGTCGTCGTCAAGTGCAACCATGGCAACCAATGTGAGTACAGACAAGTCACGCACAATCAAGGTGTCCTTTCCGGTCTCTTTGTCGTCTGTACCTACGTTACCGTTTACGGCGGAGCTCTTGTCAAAAGTTCACCCGGTTGCCATGGCAACCGCCAAAACTATGGCAACACCGCTGAACATTGGTCATCAGTCTGCAGGGAGTAACCAGGCAAGTGGCATTGCTCAGTCTGGCGCGCAGCAGGCACCGGTATCTACGTCGGCAGCTTCGGCAAGAAACGTAATCACTGCCCCTAACCGTAGTTCAAGCGGGGTCAGTGTACCACCCAGAGCATTGTCGGCCACGACCATACTCGTGCAGTCAGCCCAGACGCAACCAACTCCTGCAGTGCAGCCTCCTCGTGGGATGCAACCAACTCCAGCTGTGCAGCCTCGTGCAGTTGCAAGTCATACTCTCTCGGCTTCTACACCTGCATTTGTGCCGGGATCAGGAAATTTGTACGTTCCACCGCCGACCCATTCTGGACATCCATTCTCATTTGGAACACCACCGGGTTTCTTGTCGGCACCCGACTTCCCGACGCACGTCTTGCCGAATCAGTCTGGAGTAATGTCTACACCACCAGCGACCCAACCGGTCATGCAACAAATACCAGTTGGTCAGCCAGGTCACGCATCACACAGTGAAGATTATGGTCTTGTGCAGCCGAGCAGTCTTCCAGTTGCCATGACTTCGCCGAGTGGTCTACCAGTGCAAGCGTGTAGTTCTGGTAGAATCGAGTTGTACCGACATTTAGAGAAAGTGTCAATTCCAACGTTCAAGGGCGACAAGCGGCAATATGAGACGTGGAAGGCGGCGTTTGAGATGTGCATTGGCTGCGCTAACATTCCGGATGGGCTGAAGTTATTGCAGCTCCGAAAATACCTCGCGGGCGATGCACTACGGTCTATCGACACTCTTGGCTACTCAGCCGAGGCGTATGAGGCAGCACGACGTAGGCTGGAACGCAAGTTCGGTGGTCAGCGACGTCTAGTTGCAGTGCATCTAGAAGCCCTTGAGAAGTTCCCAGCGATGAGATCTGCAAACGCCCAGGAGATGGAGCGTTTTGCGGAGCTACTCGATGTCGCGGTGGTGAATTTGAAGGCTAGTGGTCAGACACAGGAGTTGGCTAACGGGACATTTTATGTCCGGCTAACACAGAAGCTGGGGGTATCTCTTCTGCTGAGCTACCAGAAGTGGATACATCAGACAAGCACCTCTGAATCTGTCGAAGCGCTTCTGCAATGGGTGGAGCTGGAAAGCGAGTTCCAAGTACGAGCCCAGGAGACGATCCAAGGTATCTCCACGGCAACTCCAGTAGGGTCCACTCAAACAGCAAAGAGTCACCCCCTGAAGGGCCAGGCCAGTCATGGTGGAGTGAAGCATCAGGCATTCTTCGCTGACAAGCCCAAGAAGGCCCAGAGCAGCAGCAGTTGCCCGATCTGCACGAAGATCCATCCCGTTTGGAAATGCCTAGAGTATCGGAAGCTGTCAATTGCAGAGCGTTGGCAGAAGGCCCGGACGCTCAAGCTTTGCTACCGTTGCCTTAACTCTGGTCATTTGGGAAATAACTGTCCCAGGTCGCAGCCCTGTGGTGCCGACGGTTGTACAGAGACCCACAACGCGTTGCTGCACGGAAAGTCTAGTACTACTACAGACTTGAATGGAGCCTCACAGAAGCCAGTGCTCCAGTCTAGCGCCTCCACGGAGGGGGGTGACACCAGTTCCATGGCCACACATATGAGTAGTGTCGGCGTTAGAGCTGTCGCACTGCGAACCGTTCCCGTCATACTTCGCCACGGCGACAAGAATGTCACGGTCAACGCGCTGCTGGACGACGGCAGCACGCAGTCTTACCTTAATTGCGACGTTGCGGCACAGCTAGAGCTTAGCGCTCCCACACAAGAAGTGTCAGTGAGCACGCTGAACGGCCGCATCGAGACCCTAGAGACCATGCCAGTCGACTGCCACATCGAGAGTCTGGATGGCAGATTTATCACACAGTTCTCTGCTCTGACTGCCAAGAATGTCACCGGTAACCTTACACCTCATGATTGGTCGGTAGATCAGACACGGTATCCGCACCTCAACGGCATTGAGTTTCCGCAATGCCAGAAGAAGCGAGTAGAGGCGCTGATCGGCCTTGACCACGCTAGTCTCCACAGGTGCATGGAGGAAGTCTATGGTGAGGCTCATGAGCCATTCGCACGCAGAACGCCACTCGGGTGGACATGCGTTGGCAGGAGCACCAGACCGCAACAGACGACAAATTTCACCCGCACGTACTTCGGAAAGGACGTCGACCTGAATGCACTGGTGAGAAGGATGTGGGAGGTGGAGGAACTTTCCCAGTCGTACGAATTCTGTGCAGATGATCAAGCCGTTTTTGATCAGACGGTCCAGTCGATGACCTACAAGAACGGAAGATACCAGGTTTCGGAGCCGTGGATCAAGAGACCACCTCCGGACAACTACAGTCGAGAAACTGCAATGAAGCGGCTCATCGCAGCAGAGAGACGCCTGGCGAAGGAGCCAGACGTCGCTGAGGAATACCGAACCGTGATTCGCCGTCACTTAGAACAAGGGTATATCAGCAAGATCAGCAACGCAAGTGATGGCGACGGCTGGTATCTGCCGCACTTTGCTGTTGTACGACCTGGGGCTACATCCACAAAGGTGCGTGTGGTCTTTGATGCAGCAGCAAAGACGAAAGGCAAGTGTCTGAATGACTACATCAGCACTGGGCCCAAACTACAACGGGACCTCACTGACGTTCTCCTGCGGTTTCGGCGACACCCAAACGCACTGGTAGCCGACGTGGCAGAGATGTATCTACAAATCGAGTTGGAAGAGGATGACCGACAGTTCCATCGATTTCTTTGGCGAGAAGATACGGAGGACCAACCGGCCGTTTACCAGTACAATAGAGTGGTGTTCGGGATCAATGCATCTCCATTCTTAGCTCAACTGGTCTCGCAAGAGCATGCGCGGCGGAACCAGGAGGAGTTTCCTATGGCAGCAGAAACCGTGTTGAAGTCCACGTACATGGACGATTCAATGGACTCGACAAAGTCAACAGAGCTAGCGATTCAGCTGTACCACGAGCTTACGGCGCTGTGGGGTCTCGCTGGAATGCATGTGCGAAAATGGATTTCCAACAATGTTGAGGTGCTCGCCGAAGTCCCCGAGGAGGACCGAGCCAAGGAAGTGGACCTCGCTAATGGAATCCTGCCGACGACCAAGACTCTCGGAGTTAAGTGGCGAGCAGAGGAAGACGAGTTCCTGATTCATGTCAAGCCGCCATCAGACATTGTCACCAAGAGAGCGTTCTTGAAGAACCTAGCCACATTGTTTGATCCGATCGGATTCGTACTGCCATTCACCATAGTTGGTCGGATGTTGTTCCAGAAGATGTGGCTAGCAGGTACTGACTGGGACGACTCTCTGCCGCCAGAGCTAGGCGCAGAGGCGCAAAAGTGGTGTGCCGACATGGATGCACTCCAGGATGTCCGAGTTCACCGGTGTCTTCAACGCGATGAAGAGGTGGTGGAGACTCAGCTACAGGTATTCTGCGATGCCTCGCAAGATGCATATGGAGCAGTCGCTTATCTCTGTCATGTGTACCAGGATGGTACGAGGTCCAGTAGATTCGTCATGGCTCGAGCCAAAGTGGCACCGTTATCAGCTGTTAGCATCCCCCGACTCGAGCTAATGGGAGCAGTCATCGGATGTCGTCTTGGTGTGTCCGTAGCCAAGACACTCGCCATTGCAATGGAGAATGTCGTGTTCTGGAGTGACAGCATGGATGTCCAAGTGGTGGAAAGAATACCCGGATCTCAGTGTTGGTGACATCGTCCTCGTTGTGTCAGCTGATACCCCCCTGTGGCAAGTAGCCTCTTGGACGAGTGTTGGAGGTCTATCCTGGTTCTGACGGCAGAGTGCGTGTCGCTAAGCTCCAGGTCGGAGGCAAGCAGGTAACCAGGTCAGTTGTACGGCTATGTCCGGTTGTGAAAGGCTGACAGTCCGTACGCACGTTTTAGATGGACTTATCGCCATCTTTAGTCAGTTCGATCTCTTTTCTCATTTTACTCATTCTTTGATACGGATGTATCAAGGAGGGGGGTATGTTGGGAAGGCCGTCGTGGCCATGTGTTTTTTTATGATGTATTTACTATTTATTCAAGATTTCCCTCAGGATGTGAAATATGAAATGTCTCAGAAATTCAGTTTATTGTGGAACGCAATTTCGCGTACATGTAGTGATTTAGCCTACAGTTAGTTCACGAGTTATTTCGTAGGTTGTTTGTTTCTTGCGTTGCACAGTGCAAGACAAGAATTTGCACAACTGCACAAGAGTATTGACGTTGACTCTCAAAATGATTCTTGGTCGCATTTTGTTTGTTTCTTCTAAGTTTTGACAAAGGGACATGTATTTTCGTTTTGTCTTTTCTCGCAGTGTTTCCTTTCATTTCTAAGCCGCGACGCCGTCGCGTACTGCGGTACGACGGGTCACGTGCTGCCAACCTACTGCATTCTTTATTCACCAGTTTTCACGGCTACACTGCATGCATTGTATAATGACTCATGATCATTTTTTGCTCTGCGCTGAATCCCGTACTAGTGTAGTGTAGGGCTTTTTCAGAGTTTTCGTTTGGTTTTTTCGATGAGGCTCGGCAAGTAATGAGTTCGGTTCTTCGAAAGGAAGAGAAAGAGTTGTCTTTTTGTTGTTTGCGAAATATCTATTTTACTACCACGAAGTGTTCCCGTTGCGTGTGAGAACTTGCATGACAGGAAGAAAACAATTACTTTGGTGTTTTGCAGCTCTGGTTCGTTCCCTGACGGTAACCAAATCTAGATGTAGGAATCTGTTGAGCAGGAGAGTGACACATGTCTTCCCGAGGGCTGTCCAGGCTGCAGTGGTGATGAAGAAGACACGATCATCACCCCGAGATCCATTGTAGCGAATTGGAAAACTCATGGTGAATTTGCTTCCACTCCAAGGCAATGTCGAGGTATGAAGGGTGCTTGTAATGCCTTCCAAAGTGAAGAGGAGATGAACATGGCTTTGCATAGCTGTTGTTCTACGCCAACTTACCTACTCTTGCTGGTACCGTAGTGGCATATTGCAAATTTCGTGGACGAACAACTCTAGTCACTAGTGGCTAGTGAGCAACACTAACAGGTGAGATTTTTCAATTTGACAAACATTGTTTTTGTTTGAGAACTGACAGTGGCAGTCATTTGACTCAGTAGGTGTCTTTGCTGCTTCTTTCCCTTCATTGGTAGGGTTGTGCTTGAATAGTACAAGTGCTTGAAGTAAAATAAAATAAATAGAACATAAATCTAATCAAGCATCAGTACATGTATTGCGAATTTCAATTTCAAAGCACATGAAATCACAATGATCATAAAGTTTATGGAATCAGGAGAACACCCAGTGTTCAATGAACACATACACACATGCTGTATTGCGCACACACATGTACACATGTGCGTGCACCCCCACCCCATCCCACAGACACACGCATGCAGCGCACACATCCATGCACGTGTGCGTGTACCCCCCCCCCCCCACACACACACTCTTACCCATACACCAGTGTCTGCTCTAGGATTGTAGTACAGCCGGGTACACGTGTACCTGGCGCAACCTTTTCAATCGGGTCGCAGCCGGGTACACATGTATTCGACGCGCGCCTCTGCATGATCTGTCACACATACAAGCCATGTAGTCAGTCCTTTCAAAGTTCGAACGTGTAGTGTAGCAATTGGGTCACAGATGGCCCGGTACTATATTTTCAACCGGGTCCAAGTGCCGCCCAACCGGGTCGATTACCCGGCTCTGGAGCAGACACTGATACACATGTGCGTGTACCCCCCCCCCCCCACAGGCACGTGTGCACAGACGGATACACAAACACACACGCACGAACACACACACACAAGATACGTGTAAGTGTACATGGTCTTCCTGGTGCAGATGCTGGGCCAGCACAATGGAAAATACCTCCATCAAGATGCTTGATCAAGTGTTGTGATAATGGCACTGTTTGTTTGTTTTTACAAAGAAGTGTGGGAAGGATTACAATGCGTTATAATTTCATAATTGTTCTTTGCCTTGTACTGTGCAGACCAGAATGCTTCGATATCAACTCCTGGCTTTCCATCGGCATGGTGTTCAGCTGCAGCGGCATCTGGTCCGGGGAGTTGCTGGATGGCTGCACTGACACAGGATGGGTTTGCGTTGGCAATGCGATACGGCAGTCATCCCACATCATGAGCTACATGTTTATGTAATTTATATTGTCGCTCGTCCAGCAACGTCAAGGCTCTGCATGTAAACACAGGAGAACACCATAATACTACTGAGGGGATAATATTACAATTTTGGATTATCAATTTCGTGACATTTATGAGCAAGTTCCTGTTTAAACCATGCTGTGATATTGATTGCTATCTGCTCACAAAGTACCTTGTATTGTAACAATACTCTGCCTAATCACCACCCTCCGCCAATTATTAGATTCACACAATATTCACAACGTATGCAACACGATGCTGTCTATTGACACTACTTCGAACTGAAATGCTCACTACTCTTCTCCCGTTTTCATCTCCCTCTACCTTATGAATACTCTACATTACTGGTTTCGTTTCTACCCTTTCCATTGCTACCAGCTCCCAGTCTTTTTCAATGCACAGCACCACCTTGAATTTTTTGTGATTTGATGTACACATACTTTGAAGTTGAAATTCGAATTACATGATCAGATTTTTGTTCCACATTTTCTATTTATTTTTACTTCAAGCACAACCCTACCGACGAAGGGAAAGAAGCAGCAGAGAGACACCTACTGAGTCTAATGACTGCCACTGTCAGTTCTCAAACAAAAAACAATGTTTGTCAAATTGAAAATTCTCACCTGTTAGTGTTGCTCACTAGCCAATAGTGACTAGAGTTGTTCGTCCACGAAATTTGCAATATGCCACTACGGTACCAGCAAGAGTAGGTAAGTTGGCATAGAACAACAGCTATGCAAAGTCATGTTCATCTCCTGTTCACTTTGGAAGGCAGTACAAGCATCCTTCATACCTCGACATTGCCTTGGAGTGGAAGCAAATTCACCATGAGTTTTCCAATTCGCTACAATGGATCTCGGGGTGATGATCGTGTCTTCTTCATCACCACTGCAGCCTGGACAGCCCTCGGGAAGACATGTGTCACTCTCCTGCTCAACAGATTCCTACATCTAGATTTGGTTACCGTCAGGGAACGAACCAGAGCTGCAAAACACCAAAGTAATTGTTTTCTTCCATTCAATTACACTGCTGAGCATGCACAGCATGGTGACAGCTAAGCAGTACGCACGTCATCAAGCCCAATTTCCAAATATGGAAGGTGTTATTTATGAAATTTGACACGGTTCCTCTTCTCTGATCGGCTCGAGACATAGCTCATCGGAATCAGTGCCCAATTCTCCTTCGGATAAGCCATACTTATTTTTGGCGTTCAGTTTCCCTTTAATTTGCTCACTATGTTTTTGTCGCTATTATTATTTCGTTCGAGTTTTGTGTCGTGCTGAACTTGATACTTTTTCCACCTTGTCACGAGTGTTGTTATCTCATATCTTTACGCTATATAAGTTTTAGTCTTTCCAACTTGAGCCATTCCCTGTATAATCCTTGATGAGAAGGGACCGAAAACGTTCGGATACTTTGACAAGTGCCTTATTTTGACTGGATGTGTGTTTGCGTGGATACTTACGACCCAACACGTACCTTCGTTATTAGAGTATTATCCGCCTCCGACTTCTTGTAAAATTATTATTATTATTATTATTAACTGGTTTGAGGGAAAGAGACAAACGACAAATTATTATTATTATTATTTGTTTTACATGTACATCGGATCGCGGAAGCTCAACAGTGCAGCTGCACAAATATGAAGAGGCCGATGGGACCAAAAAATAAAAGAATAAAGAATGTATATACAAGTACATCAGTGTAAATGTTTAGAAAAAAAGGGGGATGAGTGGTGAACATAAAGAGAAAAGAAGAAAAACGTATACTGAATGAACCTGGGCAATATAATTATACATGTAGCTGGTGAGAGACTAAACGTTGCCAACGTTGTCAAATAAAATTGCACGATATCGTTCAAACCAAACTGGATCATCCAATAAGCGCTTAAAACCACGATCGAACTGAGACGTAAACAAAGAGGATTTCAAGTCATTAGGTAGAGCATTAAAAAACAGAGCAGCACGAAGCACAAAGGATATACTGGCCATTATATGCACGGGTTGCCGTGGTGCTGCCTTCGGGGACGTTCGTCATAGTGCTGCCTTCGAGAACGTTGGTCGTGGTGCTGCCTTCTGGGGCGTTGGTCGTGGTGTTACCTTCGGGGACGTTGATCGCGCTGCTGCCTTCGGTGACGGTGGTCGAAGTGTAGCAGCTGGGAGGCTTTCGTACGCAATCGGCGTCGCAGACGACGCACTACTGCTGGTAACGCACGGTTGACGGTTTCCGTGTCTTCCACTTCAGTGATCGGGGATGCGATGGCTGCCGTGCCAGACATGCCTGTGTGGTGGGAGTTTATGGAGCTGGCCGAGAGGTAGGACTCTTGGCTGCGCTGCGAGAGGTCCAGGCCGCGACTGTTCTGCCGCGATAATCCCCCTGCCCAGCTCGGGGGCGCTGGAGCGATAGTCGGACGAGGACGCGTTGGATCTGCCTTGAGTGTGCACCGTGCTGCCATCGGCCAGCACCACGTCACGGGCACCGCCAGAACTGACTGTTAACGAGCTCGTTGTCGTTGTCAGCTGCCTGGACAAAGGCGCGTCTCTGGGAGGTAGGTTGAGGTCTGACGGACGATCCACACTCTCCTCAGAACCACCACTGTCCTCGTCCAAGTTATTCTGCCGTCTGTAGCGCCAGTCATCGCAGTGGTAGCAGCAACAGCAGCAGCAGTGGCGACAGCGTATGCACAGTACCGCTGCCAGCTCGCCGCGGATCTTTGGAGCCATCAGGACGAATAGGATGAGATTGACAACGCCCTGCGCATTGTCGCCGACAGCCTGGGAAATGAACGCACACATGCACACGCACACACACACACACACACACACATCCACACGTACATGCACACACGCAATCAGATGGAGCATGTATGTACAGTCATTGTATGGACACACAAACAAGAACCGGCGGACTACTAGATACATAGGCAACCATACACACAGCCATGCACACAGCCATGCACACAGCCATGCACACAGCCATGCACACAGCCATGCACACAGCCATGCACACAGCCATGCACACAGCCATGCACACAGCCATGCACACAGCCATGCACACAGCCATGCACACAGCCATGCACACAGCCATGCACACAGCCATGCACACAGCCATGCACACAGCCATGCACACAGCCATGCACACAGCCATGCACACAGCCATGCACACAGCCATGCACACAGCCATGCACACAGCCATGCACACAGCCATGCACACAGCCATGCACACAGCCATGCACACAGCCATGCACACAGCCATGCACACAGCCATGCACACAGCCATGCACACAGCCATGCACACAGCCATGCACACAGCCATGCACACAGCCATGCACACAGCCATGCACACAGCCATGCACACAGCCATGCACACAGCCATGCACACAGCCATGCACACAGCCATGCACACAGCCATGCACACAGCCATGCACACAGCCATGCACACAGCCATGCACACAGCCATGCACACAGCCATGCACACAGCCATGCACACAGCCATGCACACAGCCATGCACGCAGCCATGCACACAGCCATGCACACAGCCATGCACACAGCCATGCACACAGCCATGCACACAGCCATGCACACAGCCATGCACACAGCCATGCACACAGCCATGCACACAGCCATGCACACAGCCATGCACACAGCCATGCACACAGCCATGCACACAGCCATGCACACAGCCATGCACACAGCCATGCACACAGCCATGCACACAGCCATGCACACAGCCATGCACACAGCCATGCACACAGCCATGCACACAGCCATGCACACAGCCATGCACACAGCCATGCACACAGCCATGCACACAGCCATGCACACAGCCATGCACACAGCCATGCACACAGCCATGCACACAGCCATGCACACAGCCATGCACACAGCCATGCACACAGCCATGCACACAGCCATGCACACAGCCATGCACACAGCCATGCACACAGCCATGCACACAGCCATGCACACAGCCATGCACACAGCCATGCACACAGCCATGCACACAGCCATGCACACAGCCATGCAACATGCCAATAATTGACTGTAGGTATATGTACCTGGCGACAAGGTGCCTCTTGGTTGGGGGGGGGGGGGGGTTGATAATGAGGATGTGCATTCCCTGTCGTGCCCCTATGGAGGGTTTCCCTCCATTAGACACAATGGTATTCGGGACGTCACGGCCCGGCTGCTGGACGAGGTGTGCACCAGTGTGTCCATCGAGCCCTTGCTGCAACCGCTGACGGGGGAGCGTCTTCGCTACCGGACCGCAAATGTGGAAGACCGTGCCCGGTTGGATGTCGCTGCCAATGGTTTGTGGGGCAGTCGTTTTGAGCGTACACTTATTGATATACGGGTTTTTAATCCTCACTCACGCTCAAATCGATCTGCACCACATACTATTGTGTATCAGCGACATGAAAAAGAAAAGAGAAGGCACTATGAGGAGCGGGTGAGGCAGGTTGAGCAAGCCTCCTTTGTTCCGGCGGTCATGTCAGCCAGTGGCGGAATGGGTCCAGCATCAACAGCACTGTACAAACGAATTGCTCATCTGTTGGCGGAGAAGAGGGGTGAGCATTACTCTCATGTTATGGCATTTGTTAGATGCAGGATTTCCTTCAGCCTTCTGAAATCCTGTATCATGTGCATTCGCGGTTGTAGGCGTTTAAATTTTGGTTTGAAATTTGCACCCTCCTGCGGAGCCCACGCTGCTTTGGCAGTGGCGGAGGCTCGCTTGCCGACGTAACCGTCGGAGATCATCATGAACAATGGACTGACTAATTATTCACTTGTCCTGTCTTAATAAATAACATGTTAGGCCAAACTAAAGAAGGTGTGTGGTTCGACTAACATGGACATTTTTTTTACGGGCGGGCGGGCGGATTTTTTTTTTAAATATATTTTTTAGTACATGTAAATACACTGTATACGCGTATCGAGTAGACTCTACTACCAGCACAAGGCAGCCAGCAGTCGTACCACTCACTGCACTGCACTGCAGTACAACTACAACTAGTACAAGTCAAGTCCAAAAGGAGCCGCCTGCGTCCGCAGACTCACGCCGCACAGCACGTAGACGTGGACGTGTTCAGTCCACGTACGTCAGTCACACGACAGCCCGCCGAAAAAAAGTTACGGTCGGGCTGAAATTGTACGGTCGGTCGGGTGAGTCGAACCACACACCTTCTTTAGTTTGGCCTTATTGCATATGTTCTTGGTTTAGTTTTTGGCCTTTTTCGTGCTTTGGAGTTGATAACATTTTCCTCACTATCGAAAAAAAAAATAATAATAATAATAATGAGGATGTGTAGAACTGTGGATATGGGAGATTCATGGATACGGGGTGTCTGGATATGGCAGGTCCTGGTCATTGCATGTGCTGGATATGGCAGGTGGTTGGATATGGCAGGTGGCTGGATATGGCAGGTGGCTGGATATGGCAGGTGGCTGGATATGGCAGGTTCTACCGTACCCACATCTAGCTCTGGAAATCCACATTTTTTATTTACTACCAACAGCTAATCTGCATGACATGCAGTGGTGCTCAATGAAAACCACAACGGCTAGTGTCAGAAAACGTGGAAGGCCGCGGAAAAGCAAAGAGACGGGTAGTGGTGATGCCGCGAAGAGGCGAGATGACGGGACATTGGAGGAGACTACACCCAACGGAGCTAAGAATCGCACTTCGTCCATCAAGCAACATCTGTCAGCCCGTACCAATTGTCGTGAGTTGTACAGTGATAATGTGTTCTCAATATTGTCACGTGGTAGATGTGCATTGCATCTGGCTGTGTTAGAAGCTTTGTATATCCGTAAGTTAGATCCTGAACTTTGCGTACAGAAAGAAAATGTGTTGTCGCTACAATTGTTTGGTGTTACTCCTCGTCGAGGTGTTAACAATGTAACTTAATTTGCTCACTATGTTCTTGTCGCTATTATTATTTCCTTCGAGTTTTGTGTCGTGCTGAACTTGATACTTTTTCCACCTTGTCACGAGTGTTGTTATCTCATATCTTTACGTTATATAAGTTTTAGTCTTTCCAACTTGAGCCATTCCCTGTATAATCCTTGATGAGAAGGGACCGAAAACGTTCGGATACTTTGACAAGTGCCTTATTTTGACTGGATGTGTGTTTGCGTGGATGCTTACGACCCAACACGTACCTTCGTTATTAAAGTATTATCCGCCTCCGACTTCTTGTAAAATTATTATTATTATTATTATTATTATTATTAACTGGTTTGAGGGAAAGAGACAAACGACAAATTATTATTATTATTATTTGTTTTACATGTACATCGGAAGCTCAACAGTGCAGCTGCACAAATATGAAGAGGCCGATGGGACCAAAAAATAAAAGAATAAAGAATGTATATACAAGTACATCAGTGTAAATGTTTAGAAAAAAAAGGGGGATGAGTGGTGAACATAAAGAAAAAAGAAGAAAAACGTATGCTGAATGAACCTGGGCAATATATACATGTAGCTGGTGAGAGACTAAACGTTGCCAACGTTGTCAAACAAAATTGCACGATATCGTTCAAACCAAACTGGATCATCCAATAAGCGCTTAAAACCACGATCGAACTGAGACGTAAAAAAAGAGGATTTCAAGTCATTAGGTAGAGCATTAAAAAACAGAGCAGCACGAAGCACAAAGGATATACTGGCCATTATATGCACGGGTTGCCGTGGTGCTGCCTTCGGGGACGTTCGTCATAGTGCTGCCTTCGAGAACGTTGGTCGTGGTGCTGCCTTCTGGGGCGTTGGTCGTGGTGTTGCCTTCGGGGACGTTGATCGCGCTGCTGCCTTCGGTGACGGAGGTCGAAGTGTAGCAGCTGGGAGGCTTTCGTACGCAATCGGCGTCGCGGACGACGCACTACTGCTGGTAACGCACGGTGGACGGTTTCCGTGTCTTCCACTTCAGTGATCGGGGATGCGATGGCTGCCGTGCCAGACATGCCTGTGTGGTGGGAGTTTATGGAGCTGGCCGAGAGGTAGGACTCTTGGCTGCGCTGCGACAGGTCCAGGCCGCGACTGTTCTGCCGCGATAATCTCCCTGCCCAGCTGCATCCCGGGTGGCTCTCGGTCATCTCCAGCTCGGGGGCGCTGGAGCGATAGTCGGACGAGGACGCGTTGGATCTGCGGTGAGTGTGCACCGTGCTGCCATCGGCCAGCACCACGTCACGGGCACCGCCAGAACTGACTGTTAACAAGCTCGTTGTCGTTGTCAGCTGCCTGGACAAAGGCGCGTCTCTGGGAGGTAGGTTGAGGTCTGACGGACGATCCACACTCTCCTCAGAACCACCACTGTCCTCGTCCAAGTTATTCTGCCGTCTGTAGCGCCAGTCATCGCCGTGGTAACAGCAACAGCAGCAGCAGTGGCGACAGCGTATGCACAGTACCGCTGCCAGCTCGCCGCGGATCTTTGGAGCCATCAGGACGAATAGGATGAGATTGACAACGCCCTGCGCATTGTCGCCGACAGCCTGGGAAATGAACGCACACATGCACACGCACACACACACACACACACACACACACACACACACACACATCCACACGTACATGCACACACGCAATCAGATGGAGCATGTATGTACAGTCATTGTATGGACACAGCCATGCACACAGCCATGCACACAGCCATGCACACAGCCATGCACACAGCCATGCACACAGCCATGCACACAGCCATGCACACAGCCATGCACACAGCCATGCACACAGCCATGCACACAGCCATGCACACAGCCATGCACACAGCCATGCACACAGCCATGCACACAGCCATGCACACAGCCATGTACACAGCCATGCACACAGCCATGCACACAGCCATGCACACAGCCATGCACACAGCCATGCACACAGCCATGCACACAGCCATGTACACAGCCATGCACACAGCCATGCACACAGCCATGCACACAGCCATGCACACAGCCATGCACACAGCCATGCACACAGCCATGCACACAGCCATGCACACAGCCATGCACACAGCCATGCACACAGCCATGCACACAGCCATGTACACAGCCATGCACACAGCCATGCACACAGCCATGTACACAGCCATGCACACAGCCATGCACACAGCCATGTACACAGCCATGCACACAGCCATGCACACAGCCATGCACACAGCCATGCACACAGCCATGCACACAGCCATGTACACAGCCATGCACACAGCCATGCACACAGCCATGCACACAGCCATGCACACAGCCATGCACACAGCCATGCACACAGCCATGCACACAGCCATGCACACAGCCATGCACACAGCCATGCACACAGCCATGCACACAGCCATGCACACAGCCATGCACACAGCCATAGACCTTTCTCACAATGTGCACGTGACCTGACGCCCACGGCGCAGCGTAAGGCAAAAGAATTCAAAAGATGCACTGTTTCTGTACTGAAAGCTATTAGAATTTAGTTGTTTGTGGATATTGTATTGTTTCTCTCATCGTTTTGAAGGCCGTGTAGGTGTTTGGAATTATTTCCTCGGTGTTACCAACCATGCCGTCGTCCTGCGCTGCGGACAGCTGTGCAAATCGTGCTTCAGCAGACTGTCCTTACCGCTTTTTTAGATTTCCAAAATCAGATCGAGAACGATGTCAGATGTGGATAGCTTCAGTTTGCCATCGTCGTCCAGTTGGCTGGTGGCCATCCGATGGTATGCGCATTTGCGGGAAGCATTTTTTGACTGAAGAACCCTCCGACTCTCCACATGACGTGGACTACATCCCGACAATTGTGGATAGCAAGCCCAAAACTGAAGAGCGAGCTGTTCAAGCTGATGCCAGAAAAAAGCGACAATTCCGAAGGGAACAGAGGAAGGGAGATCAGCCGGATGAAGCTGCTGCTGCTTTTGCTGCTCAACCAGAGGAATTACCTCAATCTGAACCTGTCAGTGCTGATGAAGGTCCTGTAATTCATGCCCCATTGCCGGAGACCACTGATGGGCTTGCGGCACGTATCCGGCATTTGGAGTTCCGTGTCCACCAATTGGAGACACACGCTTGTGAGGTAACCAGTGAGCTGGACACCTACAGAGCAGCAGCCAGCCGCAAGCAGTCTATCTCGGCACATGACCTTGAAGGCAAGGATAAACTGGTTCGTTTCAACACTGGTTTCCCTTCGTACACCGCCTTCATTTCCTTCTTCCATTACCTGTCTGGGAAAGCTGGGCGCCTCCATATCTGGCGCGGTCAGAAAGAAGAAGCGCTTCGTTCCGCAACAGGTGTGACAGGTCGGCTAACGATGCAGTATGCTAGTAGGCAGCTGGAGTTAGTCGATGAGTTTCTGGCTGTCATGATGCGGCTGAGGCTAGGATTGCTGGTGGAAGATGTTTGCTTCCGGTTCGGCATTTCTGCCACCTACTTCTCGAAGATCTTCACAACGTGGATAGTGTTCTTGTCGAAGGAGTTGGCTTTACTCTTTCCCTGGCCATCTGCTGAGCAGGTTCGCTTCCACACCCCACCACAATTTGCAAAGTATCCTAACACTAGAGTAATAATTGACTGCTTTGAACTATTTATTGAGCGTCCATCTGCTCTCCGTGTGAACTGCCAGATGTTCTCTCACTACAAGAACCACTCGACGTTCAAAGCTCTGATTGGCATCAGCCCTGGTGGCGTTGTCACATATCTATCCAAGTTGTTCACTGGACGTGCGTCAGACAAGTTCATTGTGTCTCACAGTGGCTTTCTTGATCTGATCGAGCATGGTGATAATGTAATGGCGGACAAAGGCTTCGAAATTCGGGATCTTCTCCTGCCTAAACGTGCCACTCTCAACATCCCACCATTCCTGGGCCAACAACGAAGCCAGTTCACTGCCCAGGAAGTGGACGATACACGCAGAATTGCTGCCCTTCGTATTCACGTTGAACGAGCAATTGCCCGTCTTCGGTGTTTCCGGATTTTACGCGGGACACTCCCCATCACACTTGCCCCTATTGCTAATGACATCGTCACAGTCTGCACTCTCGTCACAAATTTTTCTGATCCTCTGGTCGCAGATGAGCACTGAGGTTCGCACCATTGTCAGTCACCAGTGCTTCATTACATTTTCAATTTTGCCAGCAGCGGTACTGCTGAGCACACAGCTCTTTCACATTGTGACACTGCAAGTCGTATTGTTAGTTTGTTTGTTTCTTGGCTTCTTCATTCGTTATTCACACCTGTGTGTGCATGTGTGTGTGTGTGTTTGTGTGTGTGTGTGTGTGCCTGAGTGTGTGAAAGAGGCATCATTCAATGATGTTGTACTTGTACTTTCATCGCGTATGTCGTAAAGCATTTCATTTTGTTTTGTTTGATCCACTTCACCAGTTTTCGACTCCATCCTGATGATGGCTTCTGGCCCAAATTTCATTGAAATTAAACTGGTTTGCAGCGTAGAGACTAACGTTACTTGGCATTTGCGTTTGTGGTGGTGTAGGGTTCTTCATTAATTAACGCTGTGATCCCTTTTCCATTCCCTCCGCCAGTGAATATGTGGTTCATAATTTCCTTTTTCTTAGTATACAGTTGCATGTCATTTATCCGGTGGTCCATCATCCACCATGTCAGTTGTCAACCAACGCAGTGCTGGCTCACACACTGTATAATTATTATGTTCACTGTCCCCATATACTTCAAGAATCAAGACATTGAACATCGTTGACGTCGCATACAAGTGAGTCTATAGTTGAACACGACCAGTGTCTCAGGATAGTAACAGAGCATGCAAAATACAGGCAAAAGACACTCTCTACAGTCCTTTTGATGTGTGAACACAAGATGGCTATGTAGTTTCAGTCATCCAGATTATCAAAGTGTCCATTGTCCAGTCCTGAGCTTGAGGGTGCCGGATAACAGACACTCACCTCTAATTTTATTCTTTCTTTTTTATTAAACCCGGCACGTTCGGGCTCTCTGCCTTCTCCTTGAAACAAAAAGAACTCTAATGACATGAGGAATTGGCATGAACATAGCAGGTTGGCACCGCAGCACAGCATCAGGTGCCGAAACAGTTCAACAGAATTAAAGATTTAAACTACAACAAGAAAAGTGTGTTCTCGTGTGGGAAACAGCAAAACATTAATTGAAAAAGGATAAAAGGCGTGATGCGGGCATCGCAGGTTTCACAAGAGTTCGTACCAATACTGTTCAACCAGTCTAAGATCTTCCTACAGATCATCGGTATCGACAAAGCAATGCATACAGTAGTTCCCCATATCATCAGTTGTGCATATATGATGAAAATAATGTGCGCAGTGGCTGTTACGACATGCCTTTGGTTTAAGCCCAGGGAACGCACACGTTTGAGAGCAACATGCAATACGAGGTGCCAACTTCTGAGACAAAGCAGGTGACCGACCCGCAACAGGCAATGGTGCTGAAGGTGACGACACTGCAGCAAGTGACGACACTGCAGCAAGTGACGGCACTGCAGCAGGTGTTGGCACAGCAGCAGGTGACGACACTGCAGCAGGTGACGGCACTGCAGCAACTGACGACACTGCAGCAGGTGACGGCACAGCGATAGGCATAGCCAGCGAGGGCATTGCAGCAGGCAATGATGCTGCAGCTGTTGACTTCTGATGTTCAGCGAACAGCTTCCTGGAGTGGATCTCTGGTAAGACATGGCTGATGTAGAAAGCTTTCAACTTCGGTAGCAAAGTATCATTCCACAGTACACTGTCACGAAATATCCTCTCAATGTGAAGATTGGTGGGATAAGGCGCGTCGGTCCACATGACGAAGTCTGCCCACTCCTTGTCCATCACGGCCAATTCTCCCTGCACCTGCGTGTAGAACTTGTGAGTTCTTCGCAATAGCAACTTGCCTCCGTCGCTTCTAGTCAAGCAAAACTTATGCCCAAACTGGTTGCAGATGGCCGCGGGAGACATCTTGTTAATGGACACGCCATCAATTGAAAAGGGACATTTCACCTCAATTAGGCCATGCGGATCAGACGAAGCAGGATCATACAGCAGTCCATCGGAAGAAGCACCGATGAAGGAGTACTCTTGATAGAGAGTAACACCTGATAGCGTGTGACGTACGGCAATATCTGACTCAAAACCAAAATTCACAAGTCGCAAGTAGTCCTCCACGGCCTTCGCTTCATGCATAATACCCCATTGCATAGCCGTTGTCTTCGGCATGTTGGAGTAACCCATGATCGTCTTCACCAAGCTGTCTGGTGATGTAGTCTCCCTACGGTTTACGATGACATGAAAAATAGAGGAAGTGATGCGGCCTACCCGAATGTCACGCCAAAGTGGCGATCTTGACTGCTTCTTCGTGACACTCTCGATATAGGAGGCCAGGCTGCTGTCAATGGAGCTATCATTAGCAAGATCAGTGCACATCGCCACAACAACATCCTCATCCAGGTCATCACTGAACTGATCTGTCCTAGGGTGTCGTGAAATAACCAACTGCTTAGCCTGCTTGTCCAAAGTGTGCATAGCATCCTTCTTGGCCAAAGATGGGTGGTTCCAGAATTGGAACAAGCCAGATGTTGGCAGCTTTGATGCAAATGTATCCAGTAAT
Organism: Sycon ciliatum; assembly: GCF_964019385.1. Classification (NCBI taxonomy): domain Eukaryota; kingdom Metazoa; phylum Porifera; class Calcarea; order Leucosolenida; family Sycettidae; genus Sycon; species Sycon ciliatum. The sequence continues at coordinate 30,668,671 of NC_088648.1, forward strand.
TCCTGGACACAATGGTCGTCCACAGCAAGGTCTTGAGCAGCTCTCGGTTCAAAGGTGGACAGAGAACCTCCACAGACCTTGCGGGATTCCTTGCCATAGGCAGTGGCCTCAAACACAGCGTCCGCCAACGGGACAGCAGGTACCGATAGCTGGGGTGGAGGACGATGCCACGACATCAAGCGTCCAGTGCATGTTGCGTCTGCCTGTATTGTTGTGGCGTCTTTCTCCTTACAGTCCAGGAGGTAGAACAGGAGCGCGGCGACATGACTGCAGCTCTCACCCAGTCCAGCAGCACACTTGCACCTGGCACTATACACAGCCCCTTGAGGCGACATAGTAATAAAAACTGGGTAGGCCGATTTCTCCCGTGACGGATAAGACTGGTGCACATGCCCTCTAGCATAGATGTACTGGGGCTTCACGGGATCAGGGCAGCACATCCACACATTGGAAACCCACCCACTGGTGAAATAGCTATAGCCTTTCAGTGACTTGAAGTTGCTGCGCTGACGGTCAGACGAGGATTTGTCCCTCACTTCCACGAGGTACGTGTATATGTCCCCGTAAATAAAATTATCAATAAGGAAATCGTGTACCCAACACGAGACAGAATCATACGTTGGCAAGGCTTCCAATTCTGCCGTGATCTCCACTGTTTTCGCGGACGCTTCTGGCGCAACATGTGGCGGCGCTGAGGCTGCAGAAGACGTCTCAGCAAGTCCAACAAGGGTCTCCACCAACTCAGTTTTCCTCTTATTGCTGTGGACAATTTTGAAATGTCTGCACAGCTCCTTCAGCACAGGCACGTTTGCTGACTCCAAGCGTTTCCTCAACTTGTCGACATCACCCTGTTGAGACTGCACTGCCTCGACAAGCTCCTTGAGGGATGCCATGTCGGGGAGAGAAAGGAAATGTCAACGATAGCAATTGTTCTCAATACAAAATGATGTGCAAACAGCACAAAAACCCGAGTCTTTTGCCTTACGCTGCGCCGTGGGCGTCAGGTCACGTGCACTTTGTGAAAGTGGTCTATGCACACAGCCATGCACACAGCCATGCACACAGCCATGCACACAGCCATGCACACAGCCATGCACACAGCCATGCACACAGCCATGCACACAGCCATGCACACAGCCATGCACACAGCCATGCACACAGCCATGCACGCAGCCATGCACGCAGCCATGCACGCAGCCATGCACGCAGCCATGCACGCAGCCATGCACGCAGCCATGCACGCAGCCATGCACGCAGCCATGCACGCAGCCATGCACGCAGCCATGCACGCAGCCATGCACGCAGCCATGCACGCAGCCATGCACGCAGCCATGCACGCAGCCATGCACGCAGCCATGCACGCAGCCATGCACGCAGCCATGCACGCAGCCATGCACGCAGCCATGCACGCAGCCATGCACGCAGCCATGCACGCAGCCATGCACGCAGCCATGCACGCAGCCATGCACGCAGCCATGCACGCAGCCATGCACGCAGCCATGCACGCAGCCATGCACGCAGCCATGCACGCAGCCATGCACGCAGCCATGCACGCAGCCATGCACGCAGCCATGCACGCAGCCATGCACACAGCCATGCACACAGCCATGCACACAGCCATGCACACAGCCATGCACACAGCCATGCACACAGCCATGCACACAGCCATGCACACAGCCATGCACACAGCCATGCACACAGCCATGCACACAGCCATGCACACAGCCATGCACACAGCCATGCACACAGCCATGCACACAGCCATGCACACAGCCATGCACACAGCCATGCACACAGCCATGCACACAGCCATGCACACAGCCATGCACACAGCCATGCACACAGCCATGCACACAGCCATGCACACAGCCATGCACACAGCCATGCACACAGCCATGCACACAGCCATGCACACAGCCATGCACACAGCCATGCACACAGCCATGCACACAGCCATGCACACAGCCATGCACACAGCCATGCACACAGCCATGCACACAGCCATGCACACAGCCATGCACACAGCCATGCACACAGCCATGCACACAGCCATGCACACAGCCATGCACACAGCCATGCACACAGCCATGCACACAGCCATGCACACAGCCATGCACACAGCCATGCACACAGCCATGCACACAGCCATGCACACAGCCATGCACACAGCCATGCACACAGCCATGCACACAGCCATGCACACAGCCATGCACACAGCCATGCACACAGCCATGCACACAGCCATGCACACAGCCATGCACACAGCCATGCACACAGCCATGCACACAGCCATGCACACAGCCATGCACACAGCCATGCACACAGCCATGCACACAGCCATGCACACAGCCATGCACACAGCCATGCACACAGCCATGCACACAGCCATGCACACAGCCATGCACACAGCCATGCACACAGCCATGCACACAGCCATGCACACAGCCATGCACACAGCCATGCACACAGCCATGCACACAGCCATGCACACAGCCATGCACACAGCCATGCACACAGCCATGCACACAGCCATGCACACAGCCATGCACACAGCCATGCACACAGCCATGCACACAGCCATGCACACAGCCATGCACACAGCCATGCACACAGCCATGCACACAGCCATGCACACAGCCATGCACACAGCCATGCACACAGCCATGCACACAGCCATGCACACAGCCATGCACACAGCCATGCACACAGCCATGCACACAGCCATGCACACAGCCATGCACACAGCCATGCACACAGCCATGCACACAGCCATGCACACAGCCATGCACACAGCCATGCACACAGCCATGCACACAGCCATGCACACAGCCATGCACACAGCCATGCACACAGCCATGCACACAGCCATGTACACAGCCATGCACACAGCCATGCACACAGCCATGCACACAGCCATGCACACAGCCATGCACACAGCCATGCACACAGCCATGCACACAGCCATGTACACAGCCATGCACACAGCCATGCACACAGCCATGTACACAGCCATGCACACAGCCATGCACACAGCCATGCACACAGCCATGTACACAGCCATGCACACAGCGATGCACACAGCCATGCACACAGCCATGTACACAGCCATGCACACAGCCATGCACACAGCCATGCACACAGCCATGCACACAGCCATGCACACAGCCATGCACACAGCCATGCACACAGCCATGCACACAGCCATGCACACAGCCATGCACACAGCCATGCACACAGCCATGCACACAGCCATGCACACAGCCATGCACACAGCCATGCACACAGCCATGCACACAGCCATGCACACAGCCATGCACACAGCGATGCACACAGCCATGCACACAGCCATGTACACAGCCATGCACACAGCCATGCACACAGCCATGCACACAGCCATGCACACAGCCATGCACACAGCCATGCACACAGCCATGCACACAGCCATGCACACAGCCATGCACACAGCCATGCACACAGCCATGCACACAGCCATGCACACAGCCATGCACACAGCCATGCACACAGCCATGCACACAGCCATGCACACAGCCATGCACACAGCCATGCACACAGCCATGCACACAGCCATGCACACAGCCATGCACACAGCCATGCACACAGCCATGCACACAGCCATGCACACAGCCATGCACACAGCCATGCACACAGCCATGCACACAGCCATGTACACAGCCATGCACACAGCCATGCACACAGCCATGCACACAGCCATGCACACAGCCATGCACACAGCCATGCACACAGCCATGCACACAGCCATGCAACATGGCAGTAATTGACTGTAGGTATATGTACCTGGCGACAAGGTGCCTCTTGGTTGGGGGGGGGGGGGGGGGGGAGTTGATAATGAGGATGTGTAGAGCTGTGGATATGGGAGATTCATGGATACGGGGATGTCTGGATATGGCAGGTCCTGGACATTGCAGGTGCTAGATATGGCAGGTGCTGGATATGGGCGGTTCTACCGTACCCACATCCAGCCCTGGAAATCGACGGTTTATTTTGATTTACTATCAACAGCTAGTCTGCATGGCAGATGCAGTGCTGCTGCTCAATGAAATCCCATTACACTGTACTTGTGCCTATGTAACATCAGGCGCCGTGTAGCCCCCCCCCCCCCCCCCCCCCCCCGGGCCAGTGAACACTGGCCTTGTGCACAGGTGCAAGGACAGACTTGACCCATACAATCAGATTGCATTGAGCAGCATTGTACACAGCGCAGTGATTATTCAATTGCCACATCATGTGGGACGAGCATTTGGGTGAAGTGGCTCACAAGCTACGGGTGTACATCCATAGACGCATCCCGCTCTCCATGTGTATGCTAGATTCTTCTGTACTTCGAAGAACTCCCTTCCCGGACGCATGCCAGCACAGCATGCGCACTGTTTCTCTGCTGTCGGAATCTCTTCCTGAGTTCTCGTTTTGTTCTCCTTGTGTTTACATCTTGTGTTACTTGACAAAGTGTGTTGAAACCCAACAGCCACCCACTCAAATATCAATACAAAACGAATACTGCTTTCCGCTGCTTGCCAGGTAATGAACTTCGTACAAAACAGACATGCACTTTGAAGTACGACTAAAATTGCGATGATCTCATGCGCATTGTAACCTCTACACACAGCCACACATCTCACCTGGAAATAGACGAAGACCAGGTTGACGGTGGGATGCTTGTTGTAGTACTCGCCGTAGTCAAACAGCACGCGTATCGTGCCCCAGACGCGCAGGAAGATGAAGGTGACGACCAGTGCGCACGCCTTGCCACTGATCGTTTTCATTGCGCCCTTGATCAGCAAGCCATTGGGATGCGAATACAGCTGTGACAGTGGGGAGTTCTGTAGCGAAAAAAGAAAAGAAAAAAACCCACAGCAAAGTGCTAGTGAGAAGAAACACAATGCTCAAACTGGCCCTAAACACAACTGAATGATTAGGCCCTCCTCAGACTATGTACATGTACATAGAAAATCCTGTACAAAATCACATAAAAAATAAAGGGCAACATTTGTCCGAGCCTACATTCAGACTACATTTTACATGCGGCATACAGCTAACCTTTGACCCCGCAATGGGATGTGTGAAGGCAGGGAGTCATACAAAGTTTGTGCGCTTGTACGACTGCCTGGTGAAAGTAGGAAACATGCAGGAAAGTTGCCTTGCACAAGGGTTCGCACCCTGCCTGAAAGGATTGGGGAGCTTGTTAGGCTTCCCGCCAGATTCTTGTAGTTGTCTTAGAAACTTCTATGTAACTTTGACTTATACGCTGTTTTGTACCTACCGTAGTGGCCCATGCGCTTATGAGTGAGTTTTTGCGTTACTTGCTATTTTTTGCGGGTCGTTTTGTCTCACATATAGGCGGATGCGCTTGAGTTGCTAGTGTACCGGTACCATGCATAATTGTGCACATACTAGTAGTGCAATACCGCAAACCATAAGGATGATATTGAAGCAGTTATTCAGTCCCGTTTGTCTGAGCAACCTGTAAAAATATGGGCTTGCCCGAAAAATCGTATCTAGCGGAAGCCCTGCTGGACGCAAATAGCCCATGTAAGGGACCAAACGCCAACATGACAAGATCACAGTCAAGTCAATCCACATTGAAACAGCTAAGGTTTTCACTCTGCGGGAAAAAAAGGTTGCCTGATGATCGTAGTAATACGTGAAACTCGGAGTTAAGACACAGCTTCCAATCTCTCTTGTGATGATAAACACACGCGTATGCTCGCATGCATGCATACACACATGCATACATGCACACACATGCGCATACACACATATACACACGCACACACACGGTCTTCTTACCAGGGTAGTGACGTATCGGCGGATCAGGAAGACCAGCACCCCCATCACGACGTAGGCGAGCACCTCCCACCCTCTGCCCGCTACCAGCATCCACAGCAGGCGCGCCTGGTCACAACGCAGACCATTGGGCTGAGCCGGTTGTTCCGCTATCCAACACCAACCGACGGTTGCTCGCGAGTATTGATTGATCACGACACTGCTCGGAAGGCTAATATCACTCGTATTCCGCGGCGCAGAGGGCACCGCATCCATAAAGTACACGGTCAGTGCGAGGGCGACGGGGAATCCCCAGGAGATGCAGTGGAACACCAATCGGTACTTGATGGCTGACTTGATCTTGTCGCGTGGGATCATGATGTAGAGGAAGACGACGAACGACAGGACCCACAGGACGAACGCCATGTTCAGCATGATGCCCAGCATCGCCTGCCACCGACACACGAGATACGCCGTGCGCACTCCCGGTTGACCGTACGTCAGTGATCCCAGGCTGTTCAGTACGCACACGCCTACGTTGCACACGGATATAAACACCACAAACAGACGTGACTGTGCCTGCATGCCCTGGCCTGAAACGGATAGAAAGCGCAGAAGAACGTGCACGGCGATGATACAGATGCTGCACAGACATGATGCTATGGCAACCGTGGTTCCTAGGTAAAGGGCCGCGTTAGGCACTCTGTACGAGAGCACGTTTGAACTGACGCTTGCGTTTATGCACATTGCGTTGCCACACGTGTGTGTGTGTACGTGTGTTGTGTGTGCGTGCGTGCGTGCGTGTGCTACAGCAGGTCTGACACAGATTTAACTGCTGAAGAGCTCCCTTTCACCACTTTGTTAGCCACGCTCGACGAGAGGAGGTAGATCCGAAGAAGGTGCGTGGCTGGGGCCTGCGCTCATGTCCGAGTCCCGCCGCTGTCTTCACTCCACCCTAGCCACTGCTGCTTCTCCTAAGTCGCCAGGAAAAGACCAACGGTGTGCAAAGCCAGCTCTGACCTCTTTGTTAGGTGTGTCGCAATGCCTGATGAACTTCCTTGATATGAATGAATTACACAACACCATCCGACACTGTACAGCTCCAGACTCTCCTCTCGGCTGCTGGCAGATATACATGTACCAGGCCAATTAGGAACGAGAGTGCTTTGCGGCTGGCTCGTTCCGGAGCGGGCCAAGGGCAAGGTGATACTGGTCGCGTATTGGACCCTATTGGTTGTAGCTCACGCAAGCGAAGAGGACAAGCCCGACGTTATCAATGGCTGTTGCCGAGTTGCGGGATGTGCTCTGTTTCTGGCAAGCGGCCTGAGCCAGGGCCGTGGCTGAGAACAAGCCCTGGCAAAATAGCATCAACTTGGACAGTAGCGCACAGCACGCGGCTCATCCGCATCAAACCTGCTCTTCGAAATCAACAGCAATCCAAATCGAATCATCGGTCCCACAAATTTATTTCCTGGCGATACCGTACCGCACAGTTCTTCCAAACTACGCTTGAGACTTCCCCGAACACATAGCAATAAAAACTGCTTTTATGGCAGCTTTCTAAAAAAGGTTATTGTGTTTTAGAATCAACTCGTAAAAACTCCAAGTCAATCTCCCATTGACACAAACCTCGTTTATTCAACATAATCATCCTATCCAATAAAAACAGTTCATAAAAACAGCTTTTTAGGATTGGACCCAGTCCGCATAACCAAGACGGCAAGAGAGCTAGCTCCCTTGGCTGCTGTTGGAATATGCAAGAAAGTATCAGTTTAGTTTAGTTTAAATATCTCTTATTATTATTTTTTTTCTCACCCCACACCCCTCTACCCTGTTATCGGCCCTCTTAAGAGTTGTGTTCATCACTGTTGAGGCTTCCGATGGAAAATAAAAGAATACTACTACTACTACTACTAATGGGCCTCCCAGATAAGGTCTAACAAGGAGAAGTGTTGTGATCTCGAACTCGTCAGTCACTGAACTGATTTTATTAGAGAGGTTGTGCATAACGAAAATTCGTAACTTAGACGTAGTCTGGGCACGAGTAACGAAAAAGGAAAGGAACTTTCGCGAGGCTGATCGCGAAACTAATACTTGAAGATCTTACGTTTTGAACTTTCGCTTCTTTCTCGCAAGCTTCTGCATACATGTACATGTATATGTAGCTGTGTTGATGCACGTGGTGTCAAGATTTTTTTCGCCATGGCCTTTTCAAGTCGTTCTGCGAGTTCTTCCTACTCGGCATCCTGTGGAGCTGATGGATCTCTTTCCCGCTCTCTCAGCGATCCTCTGTCACCTGGACAGCGCTCGGCTAGTTCTGTCAGTGCTCGCTACGCCCTGCTGTGACAAATTATTCTGCTGAATCCCCGCAGCAGAATTCTGCCACCTCGGCGTCTTCGTCTTCCCCTGCGACGTCTCAGCGAAGGACATTTGATCTCGCGATGGACCTGGCCCTTCTCAGGCAGCTTCGTTCTCACGACCAACCGTTTCGACGAGGGTCTCCAGCCATGGCAGGGCCGGAGGAAGGAGTTTGTGAGTGGTCCGGCCAACTGTTGAGGGGGGGGGGGAGGGGGTGCGGGGGACCTCCCCCGGGAGAAATATTTAAAATTTACGTGAAATAGAGCGATTTTGGGCATCTTTTAAGGCTCCAGAAAATGCAGAAAATTATGGTAAAAGAACACAAACACAACTTTTTTTATCCATATCATTAAAGCCATACAGTGCCGGTCACGGAGTCCTGAGCTACTTAGAAGCACATCACACGTCGGCAGTACAGTCGAGTCATGTACCTCTGGATTTTTTTACACCGGTTTTGCACGAATCACATGGGCCATCCAGCTGGGAAAGTGGTCCGGCCATGGCCGGACCAGCCTGACCGGTTCCGCCGGCCCTGCATGGAGATCGTTGCCTGTGAGCTGGAAAACTTGAGCCCAACTCAGTTCGGTGGTGTGCCTACACGTGGGCCATGGGCCGGAGTACACACTTGATTCAAAAAAATTGTTCACCAAGCGCGCAAACAGCGGAAAAAGTACTCGAAAGGGTCACCACTGGTCACCATGGTCACACTACGTTTTTCGTTGAGCACAACAGATTTTCTTTATGCACAACCTCTCTATTGTAAAGAAGACACGAACTTATAGAGTGTGAAGAAGAGTATAGCGAGATAGAGAGCGGTGGAAGGAGAGCCACTGGACAGCTGGATAGTGTATCAATAAGCGTAGATCGAGGGGAAGGCTAGACAGTATGTCTCTAGACATCAATAGGTATTGTACGAAAGGCCAGTCAATAGCACTAAGGAGTGAAGTCAACCGCAACACAGACAATAGCTTCAGACAATCATGACAGGCATGATACGGATGATATAACAGCTATAGTTATGAAATGAACACCGGTAACCATGGAGACAGACCACACTCTCATTATAGATACTGGTTATAAATAGACCGAATACGGAAAATGATCTGATAGATGATCTTTCCAAACTGCCTTGGACTCGTCTAAAAAGTAAGAAATTAACAAAATGTGATTGCCGAAAATAAAAATTCCACACAAAACCTCACAATAGGGCTTGAAAGTGATGACGTCAAAACGGCCAGGGAGTAGTAAGTTGACATCAGATTTCTACTTTTGGATCCACTAAGGTGTGACTTTGCTATTGCCTAAGTATGTGGGTGCATAGCAACCCACTCATGTCGCATGCAGGTGTGACTTTTATTTCGCCACCAGTTGTAACCCCGCCCCCAGTAGCCAAATCAGTCAGTTTCACTGGCTACATCACCATGCTGTGGGTAAGACCGCTTGAAATGTGCTTGGATCCATACAAAAACTGGATCCAAGTGGATCCAATTTTTGAAATTGTTGCTATGCTGTGACGTAGCACTTTCAAGCCCTATAATCACAACACTTGAAATACTGCTTTCTTTTAGAAGAATGGAGAGCTATGGAGGAGACATGCGGGGAAAGGAAACATCAAACAGACGAAGAACAGTTTCTCGTTGTGCCATAAGCTCTGGCGATAGCATCTCTAGCGATACGGAAGTAGACACTGGTGCATTGAAATTTGGACCAGGATGAAGGAGCGGCTATAATCAGAAAGAGCTCGCTCCAAAAGAACTGCATTTGCCGAGTCCAGCTCAGGAGACTCGAAAAGAACTAGAAGTTACATGGACTTAGTACGGAGTTGATTGGAGCGCTCAGCAGCGCTGTTTCCTGATGAAGCACGTACAGTTAGTTGTGGGCGGTTGTAATGCCAGGCCTACTGGTATCACCGCTGCAGTAGTATGACTATGAGTGGCAATGCAGTAAAGAAAACACTAAGGAGAGAAACTAGATGGACTCCAGGCACACCACTCAGTGGAAGAAAAAGCTATATATATATTTTTTTAAAGCTCTCTTTGGTTTAAAGCTGTCTCTTTGGTTTACTGAGATATCCTGTAACCACAGGAACTTCTCCTTCCATTTAATTTTTTTAAAGGGGAAGTATACCCTAAAATCAAATTTTCACCAGTTGTAGTCTTCGGGGTGCTGAGTCGAATGGTCTTGGTCCGAGGAAGCTGCGACGCTCCCTTCCTACTTGAATCCCAATCGAACTCGCGCACTTCCACCGAAACTGGGTGACTGCGCCCTACTAGATGGGGATTTGTATGCAAAATGTCACTAAAAGCGCCATTTCGTTCTTATAAAAGCACGGATGACCGCGAGTGGCCCATATGTTGTAGTCTTTTGGACGCTGAGTCGACTGGTCTTGGTCCGAAAAGGCTGCGATGCAGCGTTCCTCCTTTATTCCCAATCGAACATGGTTGAAGAAGCGGTCACGTGGTCTTGGTTGCCCAAATCACCTGGTCACCGCGCCAGCAGGCGACAACTTTCACACCAAGGTTCAACTCGAGTGACAGGACTGCACCCAAAAAAGGTCAAACAGGCTAGTAAGTTGTACCCTGCAGGCACGGTGACCAGGTGACTGGTGTACGCAGGAGCACGTGACCGCTTGTTCAACCATGTTCGATTGGGAATAAAGGAGGAACGCTGCATCGCAGCCTTTTCGGACCAAAACCAGTCGACTCAGCGTCCAAAAGACTACAACATATGGGCCAATCGCGGTCATCCGTGCTTTTATAAGAACGAAATGGCGCTTTTAGTGACATTTTGCATACAAATCCCCATCTAGTAGGGCGCAGTCACCCAGTTTCGGTGGAAGTGCGCGAGTTCGATTGGGATTCAAGTAGGAAGGGAGCGTCTCAGCTTCCTCGGACCAAGACCATTCGACTCAGCACCCCGAAGACTACAACTGGTGAAAATTTGATTTTAGGGTATACTTCCCCTTTAAAGCAAGATCAAGTTTACAGCTCTAAGGGGTACTCAATCTGTGGACAGATCTGTTTCGCCCTTTCTGGACTCACCAGCTCAGCACAGAGGAAATGAGGCCGAGCCTGGTAGCAATGAGAAATGAATTTAATTTTCCAAAGCCAGATTTAAACCAGGCCCGAACGTACCGGACGGAGCTATAAGGGGGTACAAAGGATGGCGACATCAGCAGTGGTGATGGGTCCAGTCACCATACATCCGGCTGTAGGGTAACAACGTACAGATTACTTCTTTTGCCACACTGCCACTGGTCCACGCATCATTCCTTGTAACTAATACCAGTACAGTCAACTTCGCGAATAACGACAGAATTTCCATGCCCAGAGCAAAGTCCTATCTAGTGAAACCTGTCTAAGACGACCGCTCCAGGGACCTTCAAAATGTGGTCGCTGTTACCAGGTGGTCTCCATATCCAGGGTCATTTGACTGGAAATAGCATCCCTTGGTCCTGGTTATGGTGGTCTTCTGGGACAGGTGGTCGCCTTATCTGAGTGGTCGCCTTGACAGGTTTTACTCTATACATTATAATGAGACTTCGGGTATAACGACACTTCGCGAATAAGGACGCTTTTCTGACGCCCCGCAGAGTGTCGTTACACACAAAGCTGACTGTAGTTTCATGTCCATAAGAAATCATCCGACAGCTACATGTGATAGCTCTATTCGAATGAATATTGAGCACTCTACCCAGGCGGAGGACTCTCATTTGTACTGCCATACTGGTCCTAAGGGCACGGCGCCATGTCAGATTGTGAGTGACAACGGTTAATGCTATTATGTGTATGTGTTCACAACACCAAGTAAAGCGGGTAACACAGCCTACAAACAGCGAGGCCGCATCAAAAGAGGAATGGCAATAGGCACGCACACAGAAACGAGAGAAAGAGAAACGGTGAGAGGGATGGTCACTGGTATGCAAGAAAAAAGAGAGTTGAGAAGTAGCTGGGCCCAGACTGATAAATTATAATGTTCACGTCCAATCAAAACGAATGGACATTAACTTCATGCACAGTTCTATACTTACTAGCCACCCCTTCATAACTGTGATATCAAGCAACCAAAATTGGTCGGACAGGTAAGTTGGAAATGGCGAAATTTTGACGACATTACGGAACACAAGCGGTAGAGAAAACCACAAAAAAATAATTGTAGGATCTGATGATAAAATCTTTGTGAATGTATTCGGTGACAGAGTCTCCTGGTTACGCGTATGTTATCTATAAAACAGAGAGGTTCCAGGCTGTCCAACAGTGCTCCATACCGAAAGGCAGAGCTGGTTCAAATAAACAAAAAGATGATGAAAAAGTGTCTTACTCCGAGTCTTATGCACAAGGCGATCATCAGAAAATATGTTATCTATTGTATTGAGGCCCAGTTGTAACGGAAATGCATTGGTCATAATTCGAAGCAGTTTAAAATAATGATTAGCCACTGAAACACGCTACAAATGACAGTTGACCCTCTACTAGTGTAAGTTAATATTGAGTTGTCTGAATGGTGGGTACGTACTCGTGGGTACTTGACTTCAGCATTTTTATAAGAGTCCATTGCACTTTAGTGAAGCCAAGTGCGAGCAAGCCAGTGCGGATGTGTGAGAAAAAGATAAGGAGTTGGACTAAAGCAGAGAAGGAAGGAGGAGGAGGAGAATGCAGGCTTTTATCTTTCTTTTTTAAATAAACAAGCCTGCATTCTTCTGCTCCTCCTTCAAAGTACTGCTTATCAGATGACAAACGACCATAGTCAGTTCATCAATGATATCCTTTTAATCTACTTGCTGGTATGGGAACTCAAAGTATTCACATCGGGGAATTGTTATGTACCCGATGTCCCTCACACTGGATCATGCCGTTGCCACCAAATACTCATGATGACAACTTAACTATCATAGGTCGGACGAGAAGCTATCCTCGTCGTTGTCATGGTTGCTATCCTGCTCGTCTCCCTCTCCAAAGTAAAACGATTCATCCTGGAATGCGTCGTCAACGTCCACCTCTTCCTCCTCCTCCTCCTCCAGCTCCTGCTTCAGTGACTTCACGCTGCCCAACATGGTAGACATTTGCTGTGCGAGAAGCTGATTCGTCTCGTGGATTTCTTGCTGCACAGCGAGGAAAGGGAAGACAGATAAAGCATCTAGAATTGTTATCACAAAAATGCATCTAATTATATGGTGAAGACCAAAGGTTTAGAAGTTATCTGTACGTGTGCTTGTCCAACACTAATACAAGTATAGGCATTATCGGTGAGTCAAAACATGCAACACTTTCTCCAGGGTGTCTACAGTGAAGTCTGCACACCTAACCCTGATGAAAGTGTTTTGCTTGTTTTCGTCCTGAGCTAGCTCACCTCCCCCCCCCCCCCCTCTGGAAATATCAACTTAGAACCATCCGCGTTGGAAGGCTGGTGGTTTGGGAATCCGAGACATGATAGAGGTCAATGTCATGTGGTTGAATATCAGTACCGCATCAGTCATAAGTTATGACTCGTTACCTTGCTAACTGTGGTCACTTTGTTGCTGTCTGATGATCTCCCTTTGGCGTGAATGTCGGAGGCACCGGTGCTTGTACAACAGAATGATACCTCTTTACTTGCAACAGGAATAGAACCAAGCCTCTTGTACGCGCAAAATACACACAAGCGCAACCTCAACAGGAAGAAAATGAGCTAAAATGGCTGTGAACACAGTCTAATACGGAGGGAGCTAAAATGGCTGTGAAAACAAATACCTCTTTCCATTCTGTACAAAGTGCGTTCAGTACATTGGAATGTCTATTAGTGAGTGTCGTAATGTTACGTAGCCCCTGCCACTAATTTCCCCTACTCTCTTCTGTCTCTTTCCCCTTCGCAATAGTAATTCACAGGTTGGGTTGGGTTTGACTTACAAAAACAATTTTTAAGATCGACTACACATACATGTGTACACCTGAAGAAGAGGAAAGCCCCTGGACTTGATGGGATCGTGGCGGAACTGATTCAGCATGCATCCTCAGTTTGTGTTCTATTCCTACATAAACTTTGTTTGGAGATTTGGAAAACAGGGAGATGGCCAAAAGCATGGAAACGTCAAGAAATCGTCATGCTACCCAAAGCTGGATCAGCTAAGGAGTGTTCCAACTATCGGACCATTGCTTTGATGTCACATGCAAGCAAGATCCTTCTGACAATAATCTTGAATCGTATGAAAAAGAAGATAGAGGCTGAGTTACCAGATGAGCAGGCTGCTTTTCGAGCTGGTCGCAGTACTGTAGATATGCTCTGTGTTCTGCAAATCATTATCGAAAAATCTCTTGAATGTTTTTATCGATTATCGTAAAGCCTTTGACACAGTTAACCACTCACATCTTTTCGGTTGCCTTTTGGATTTTGGTTTCCCTCGCCACATAGTTTGTTTGCTTCAGAATCTTTACACAGGGATGAGCGGAGTTATCAGATGGAATGGCTCGCATTCGCCGGAGTTCGCCATCAAGAAGGGTGTTCGGCAGGGCTATATTTTGTCCCCACATCTATTATTTTAGCCTGTACACTGAGAGTGTTATGCGTGTTGCTGATATGGACAGTATCGGTGTGAGAATCGGAGGACGCCGGCTGTCGAACCTACGATATGCAGATGACACGGGATTGTGTGCACATCCATCAGAAGTGTCTAGCCTCACCAATGCTGTTAATGACGCTGGAAGAGAGAAAGGCCTGTCACTGAATCTGTCCAAAACCAAGATCATGCATATCGGAACCTGTACTGCTGGTGCAAACGATACTGCTCCAACGCGCCTTGTGGTCGACGGAGAACGAATTGCAGAGGTGAGCAGTTTCAGGTATCTGGGATCCTGGAAGACAACAAACGGTGATTGCAGCCTCGATATTCGGTCAAGAATTGCCATGGCGAAAGAGCGTATGCTGCAGTTAATTGACATCTGGAAAGACCACATCTCCAGACAGCTGAAAATCCGGATAATGCATGCCTTAGTGTGGTCTGTCCTGCTGTATGGAGCTGAGAGTTGGACTCTGCGGAAGACAGATGAACGACGAATACAGGCAGCAGAAATGTGGTTCTACCGACGTCTGCTCAGAGTATCCTGGATGGAGAAGCGCACAAATGACAGTATCCTGGTGGAGCTGGGAGTACAGAGACAGCTGCTAGCCAGGGTCAAGATACGCAAACTGACCTATTTCGGGCACACATGCCGCCCATCTGGCTGCGAGCTTGTACGTGACGTGATGTTTGGTGTCGTGGATGGTAAGAGAAAGCGTGGTCGTCCGAAGATTTCCTTTGCTGACAACATCGTTTTGTGGACTGGTATGTCTCTGCATGAGAATTGCCTGTTGGCATCTGACAGAGATGCCTGGCAGTCGCACTGTGCATCTACTGCTTGCACAGCTGCATAATGCCGTTTATTATTATTTTTTAAATTTTACTTTTATTATTTTTCGGCAACGCAGATGATGATGATGATGATGATGATGACACATACATGTAGATGTAGACACAAGAGTACGTAAGCTTGGCGTTTACATGTAGGTACTCCGAGTAGAAGTAACATGTAGTTGAGTAACATTTGGAATTTTGGATGGAAACTGTACTGTACTGTAGCTCCCAGGACCAGCACGAGTACAATTATTAATAATGTCTGGTCTGCCTGGTCTGCATTCTGTCTTTACCGGTATTTGCCACAAGCCCGGTAATCAATACCAGATCCTACTTCCTCAATTACCTCAAGTCACTCTCCTATCCTCCGGAGTGTCCGGTATTTACTTCTGGTGATCTGATTGCGAACACCGAGTCACCACAGTTCTGCATGCGATTTTCTCTTCCAGCTTGTGTGTAATCATAATGAAAGCTCTCTGCCTGTGCCCAGCATCATCCATTGTGAAATGCAATGAAAGACGACATAAGTAGCGCTGGACAATACGGACAATACAGTCCGGTGTAATTGTCAGTGTGCAGGCGAAGATTGCCTCGTGTCCTGTTCATTGTCTCTACACTGGACGAGCTGCTGGGACCAAGGAACTCAGACATGAATCAAATCGTTTGCACGATTGCACAGCACAGCATAATTACAGCAACGATCACCGGTATGTCAACTAAGATAATCACAAGTAGTGGAGTACATGATTGTACTGCACAATTATTACAGTGCAGGACTGGTGACTACTTTGTAGGCTGTCTTAGCTGATGGGATGATCGTTGTTCTGGCAACACAAACCAAGCCATGAGAGAATCGATTGTTATCTCTACAGCTAGTAATATATAATATATATATATATATATAGCTAGTTGCTGGATGTATCCATTCCTTGTATTGTCCGTTCGCCACGTTCTTCACCTTTCTATCTTTTGGCCACTACACTGACAAGAACGCTGAAGTGATGCATAGCCCGAGGACGATAGATCAACAGGGCATTGAATTTGCACAACAAGGAAAACTCACCAGGACACTGGCAGCTAACAAAATCAGAACCGAGTGAGTAGTGACACGAGATGCGCTGGATTATAGAATGCAGGTTTGCTGAGATGCTGAGAACCGCAATCAAATCATGGACAGTTCTACTGAATATTATTATATTTATTTCTACTGACAGTTACTGAGTAGTGATACAATGGCTGCTTGCATGCGTCAGAGCCCAGAGCCCAGATCCGGAGAAGAAGCAGGATGCTTTTGTCTGTTCGCAGAGTGATGGTAGCCTGGATACAGACTCATGTCCCTGCATGCCAGTCGTGGTCTAGCTAAATGTACATGTACATGTACATGTACCTGCAGATGCTGACCCATACATCAACTTCATCACCCTCTTCACTTGATACTCATCGGCCGCTTGCTGACACCATGGACACCGGTTGATGAAAACCATGTGCTTCAAAAGACATGCACGATGCAATCGTTTTGTTGTTTACAGTCAACTTCGCTAATAACGACTGCGGATATAACGACAATTCGCGAATAACGACAGAATTTCCATGCCCAGAGCAAAGTCCCATCCCACTGTAATACATATAATGGGACTTCGGGTATAACGACACTTTGCGAATAAGGACACCGTTTTGATGCTCCGCCGAGTGTCGTTATAAGCGAAGTTGACTGTACATCAACAGGACTTGTACTTCATGAGCATTGTAGTTTTCAGCGGTGCACAGCAACAACTTTACTTACATGTATTTTGAAAAGTAAAGTTCTTACACCCGCGTAATCATCGCCTATACAATTGTGTACAGTCATGCCACGGTGACTTTACCTACATGGATTGCACTTCGAAGTACATGTATTACCGAGAGTACATAACCCTATTCTATTTTTTAATTGTTGCTCACAATCTCCTGCACCCATTCAGTTGCTGCGTGGTTTCCGTCGGAATTCTTGGAACTGGCTCCTTTCTCATGGCTCCTTTCTCACGGCTCGTGGTTCCTTTCTCATGGCTTTTTCCGACAATGGAGAATTTAGACATTGACTGTTGAACTTGTAAGGCTAGTGACGTACCGGTAGATGTAATACATAGCATACATGGCATGCATGTACAGGAAGTGACCCCAGATGGACCGGTCCTGCTGTTTCACATCACACAGAACCGGATAAAACGTTCAGGAGACTTTATTTTTTTATTTTTTTACAGGATAACCACAAACCATCATGGTGCAAACGCCGGCAAAAACGCACAGAGATGCACATAGGGATGGCAGCCGAAGCAGTGGAGGCGGGGCAAGAGCAGCTAAACCGATCGGGAGTTCTCGGTTTCAGCACTGCTCATGCGCCACTGTGTTCAACTAGTGCATATGCGTTTCCCCACAAGAGTGTCACAATCTGACTGCAGTAGTGCAGAGGCGACACAACCAGGGTCCTAAAACCTCAATGCATTGTACAAAGGACGATTTATAGTTCTTACCATTTGCTCTCGAACCCAGCTCATGGCTTTCGTTACGTTCTGGCGACGTTCCAGATCCAGCGAGAGACGGTGCTGCGACTGTGACTGTGTCAGACGCGATGTAGCGTAGTTCCGGCGACTGACACGTACTGACACGTTGCTGGACGTGTCTGGATCGTTTTCACGCGTTTGATCTGCCGAAGTCGCCCTCACGTGACATGGTGGTTCCATCACCATTCCACTGTCGTTGTCTTTGAGGTTGTTGAAACTGGTACAGCGGACAAGGCACTCCTCCGAAGCACTGCGCGCGGAGCTGAGCGACCAGAAACTGGAGAACCTAGCCTTTCGTCCCAATGGCGTCCAAGACACGTTACTACGCGTATCCTCCGGCTGCCGCTGTTGGACCAGTGGGGGCTTCTCCGACAACGGAGAGGTCAGACATTGAGTCGAGGCAAACCGCTCTCGCGGCTTTCGGCATTCGACGGTGCTTGCGGCGGGCCAATCCAAACTATCCCGTCCATCGTCTATGGACATTGGTGATACTGCAATGGAGGTGTGTAGGTCTCTCGTACTCTCAACGTGCCATGATGATCGCCTATCATCAACAGAACAGCTGCTGGCTAGTCTTCGTGGTATTACTCCCACTGCTGGCGCTGGTTGAGTTGTTGGTGATGTTGCAACTATGCTAGTTGTTCGCTCTTGGGTCACTTGGGCTAGGCGTCGGTCGTGGAGGCGACGCACCGCACGGCTGTAGCGGATCAGGGAGTCCTTATCCTGTGGCACGCAGGAACCTCGGCAGTTACTTCGGCCATTGCCGGCAAGGCTGGACTGACGCTGCAGTGGCAATGAACCTGAAACGGACATTATGTTTGCTGCTAGCAAGAACTGTCAGAGGTACTGCTAGTTGTCTGGGGGTTCTTGTGAGATTCAGCTTGTGGTTGGAATAATCGGGGCAGCAGCGAGAGAAATACCCAGACTATCCTTGCTTGTTTCCTCACTAGCGCTCACGAAACACTAATCAATTCACGTCCTAAATTGCAGTTTATCTCTCACTTGCTCGTTGCTGCTACGAACTGCTGCGGCGAGTACCCTGGATTGCATGCCCCAAGCACCAGCAGCAGAATAAACACGCACTCCCCGCAGAATTGAGTCTCTTCTCCCACGTCACCCGTGGCCGTTGCGTCCTTCTCGGAGATTTTAGCACCCACCGGATTGCACAGCTGACGGGCGCTAGTTCGGGCACACAGATCGATCTGCTACTTCGGGAACGCGCTGCAGTTTACTAACTGCGAGCCCACGACACATTCACGTTATTGCTTTGTGTCCAGGGCGAATGTGCTCGTGGCGCATTCCCTGTTTGCAACTTCGGCAATGCGAACTGCTACAGAAGTGTACTCTGCACCCGTGGCTGCCACACGTACTTGACGCGACTGCCTACAGCTAGCCAAGCCAATATCAACTAACAAGCGAGCATTCATGCCGTTCTTGTCGGAAGTAGCGGACACTTCGACGTACTGATCTCTGCTTGCAACGGTCCTCAACGGGTTCTGGTCGCGAACACCAACAACTGTGCATTAAAGATCAATCAATACATTCCGATTGACTTGGAATCTATTGTTCGGAGTTGGGAACGCCGTAGATCTACGTGCCTGAGAGACTACACGATAATAGTGCACGGGTAGGAAGGCTAGGAACTGGTCGAATGCAATACTAGTGCGCTAATCTATTTTCGGGTCAACCTGCAGGTGCAGGGGAACACTAAACGTTTCCGAGGCTGGATGGCATTGGCGTGTGTGTTTTCCAGCACGCTCATGCTCTCTAACCCCTACTGGAACTCTTCTTCCTGTGCGTGCATCCTTGAACTAGGAAATTATCAAGTCGCAATCGGTATTAATAAGAGGCGGAAAGCTGAACTGCAGCCACATCCTTCAGGGATTGGGACTTTTCACGTAGTGGCAGAACAAATCAGACCTCCTGGTACTAGTTTAGTGACAACACCCTCCTCTCCGAGTCTCCTGACCACGTCTGTGCATAACCTGCTTGCAGGTGAGAATCCCTCTGATGAGCGATGCCCTGATCTTGTAGCCTGTACTGCACACTGTGCTTGGGGGACGACAGCAGACTGATGTCCAATGTACATCACAAAATGCATACACGATCATGCTGCGAGATAACTGAATTTACTACGACTGTCAAGTGCAATGTCGGTAATACCACTTCGGTATAAAGTTTCCCTGAGCTGAAGACGACGTGCAGCGAACGGTGCGCCTGCCTTCGATCAGTGCATGATTGAAGTGGGTTTAAGAGCGCGCAGATTTCGGCACGACTCCGACTCGCACTGGTTGATGTAAAGAGCTTCGTCACCATTACGTCATTATAGTGCATCCATTCCGCGGCCATGCATTGCCCTTTATGCAGTGAACCACGGCCTAGCCATAGTACCCAGGTAATCTGGTGGGTCGTCCAACCTTGTGCCTTGCGCTGTGGAATACAATTATTCGTAGTGGAAAAAGGTGCTAGAAGTAAGACGACACTCGCTCTGTCTCTGTCTCTCTCTCTCTCTCTCTCTCTCTCTCTCTCTCTCTCTCTCTCTCTCTCTCTCTCTCTCTCTCTCTCTCTCTCTCTCTCTCTCTCTCTCTCTCTCTCTCTCTCTCTCTCTCTCTCTCTCTCTCTCTCTCCATTGCACATCGCGCATACACAATGTACATGTACATGTAGGCGCACTCGAGCAGTGTCGGACTGGGGCACGCGCATAGCACACCGAGAAACAAATGGTGGCAGTTTTGCAAGAGATCGTCCACTACTGCTACAACTTACAAGTCCAAGTGACTGACACGGTGGAAGGGGCTCTCAGAGTTGAGCTCATTTACGTTTGACCACCTGTTCTAACATATGCCACGCAAGGTTACCTGTCACACAGCCATGGCCTGAGCGCGGGACAAATCACCCTGGGAGAAAGAACAACAGTTACCTTCATTAGTCTTTACTTATGCCGAACCAGGGGGTCCTGTTGTACTGAGTCTTTAACTCCCTGTACCGAACCCTAGTCTAGCTCGTACACATAACGTTGCACACAGGAAAACATATACGCACACGCGCACACGCACACACACACACACACACATACACACACATACACTCACACACACACGGGTCTATGACTGGTATCTCTCAAGAATACTTTCGGTATCTGCCATGTTTGACCTGAGAAAAACATGGCAAGAGATAGAGAAACAGGAATGTTAAGCGCGTGTCCAAGTGCAGACACTAGCGATGCAGTGTTCGGCAAATCCTCAGCCATTGTCGAATAGTAAACGCTCGTGGACCGTGCATGCCCCATGCTAGGAAACTAATTTGCAGAACTGAAATGTTTGCTCCGTTAGACAATTTCACACTGACGTTCCGATCGACGCACACAATCACAGCTCGAATCGCCTTCATGCGGGTTATGATAATGCCCGACGTTCTCTATGGTTATAACATGGAAACATGTGGGCACAAGTTATGCGATCGAGTCCATCAACTAAACCAGACGTTGAACAGTCAAACGTGCACGATCTAGCACACAACTGACAAGGAGTACTGAGACAAAATCAAATCTAGTTTAGTTGGTGGACTCGATCGCAGAACTTGTGCCCATTTCTTTCAATGTTTCAATTTTTTTCCTTGGCTCACCATCTGAGTTCTCTATGGTTCGATCAGCTTATCTCCTCACTGACTGCCTAGCAAAATGAACGCCAACAGAAGCTGCCAAACCGCGCTGCCCGAGTGGCCGTGCGGTACGCGGTGTTTGGCCAACCACCTAGTGCTTCCGCTCAGCCACACCTGCTCCGGATATGGACCTGTTCCGGATTGAGTTGCATCACCAGAACGCCCTCACACCCAGGGTGTGGGGAGTTGCACCTATGGAACTAACGTGTTACTTTGGAAGGGCAGGCCCACCATTGTGTGCCCTAGTATCTCCCTCAAGCCAAAGTCGATCACAACCCGCTGGCACAGCGCCAGATCAACGTTGGCCTCATCCTATGTTCCGTTGCATCCACAATATTTGCAGTTCACTCCTCTCTGACATGTTCTCCCTTCGCCCTGACTGCACTCACACAGATAGTCACCCGCGGCCAAGTCAATAATTCCCTTTCTTTACCCATTGTGCAAACTCAAGCTGGATACAAATCTAATTTATTCCTTGGTGCTGACCGCTGCGCTTCCCGAATCCCTTCGCACAAATCACATCCCCAATTCATTTCGCCAGGAACTTAACCCATTCATTCGTATTGGGCACCCTGTAAGAAGACCCTAGGGTCTGTTGAGAATGCTCAAGTAAAATAATAAAATACAAAAATAATACAATACAATAGAAATCCCTCGCGCAAGGAGTCGTTTGGCTCGGCAAACCGGCCAGAAAGGACCACTCACTCCCCGCTGGCTACACCGCGTTTCAGGGAATTCAACCCTCATCAGTCGAGCTTGAGTAGGCTGAGCTGAGGAAGGTTGTGCCAGGTTGTGCCTGAAGAGCACCACTTACATGTACAGGTGCATGACTGTATTGTAGTGGTCCGTCCAAGTCCAAACATTACCACTCAGGGATACAAACTTACAGAGACGCTCCGTTTCCAGCGTGATAAATACTAGCACCTCATGAACATCAGATTGCAGCGTGAGTCAGTGTCGCTAATGCCGGAAAGGTAGAACAGGCGTTGAGGACCCTTGGCCTTGGTGATTCCCAACGCTGTCGCCTCCAAACCTAGTCCGTAGAGAGGTTCTGCAAAACGAAAATGCGTAGGAACTTTCGCTCTACGTCACGAAGTGAGAAACTTCGCACGAACTTTCGCAACTTTGGACGCGAAACTTGCAGGGAACGCGAAATGAACTTTCGTAGGAAGTTTCGTGAGATTGGGTCATGTCGTACGTGCACTTGGCGCGTGCAAACTACGAAAATGTGCAGAACACAAAGTTCGTGCGAAAATTCGTACACATTTTCGCAAGGCCTGTCGCGAAACTTCGTTCGAATTTTCGTTGTGCAGAACCTCTCTCGTATTGCCTGGAATTCGATACCCATATTTCAATGGGCGCACAAGTCAAGTTCCTTAATCGTTTCAGAATTTGTAGCATGTTCAATACTGCTAGCAATTGAATGTGAGAGTTCGCTAAGCGTTTCTATCTCTCCAACTCTTCCCATACTTATCGAAAAATGACAAAATTGTTGCCCTCGTAGCGAATGAAAATGAAACATGGCTTCAACATCAAATCGCAACTATGATAACACAAGTTAGCGTCGCTCTCAGTCTAGATTTCCTTTCCTTCTCTCTCTGTCTCCCTCTCTGTCTCTGTCTTTAAGTCGGTCGGTCGGTCTGTCTTTCTGTTTGTCTGTCTGTCTGTTTGTCTGTCTGTCCGTTTGTCTGTCCGTCTGTCTCCCTCTCTAACTCGCTCTCTCACACTCTCTCTGTCTCACTATCTCTGATTCTCTGATTCTCTCTCTCTTTATTTCTCATTTTTCTCCATCTATCTATCTTCCTCGCCCTCTTCCTCTGATACCCTTGATTAGCCTTTGGGGGGGGGGGGGGGTTCACATCTTCCAGTTTCAACTACTCCGTGCTCATCAGTTCACACTGTTCCGTGCGTGAAGGTTTTCATCCCGACCATACACGATACTGAGTAGCCAGGGTGGGCTGATCCACTTCCCATGTACTACCGATACCGGTGGAAAGCAATCAACTTAACTCATTACCTGTGTTCCAGTACTCTCTCCAGTCAAGTCCTGGATTGAGACGCCGAGCAGATGGGCATGCCTGTCCCTTGCTCATACCAAGGCTCAGCCAGTGCCACAACCACCACACCCCGGTAGACGCCCTGACCCGAGACTCGCGAACACAACAAGTGCAGACTGACTACTAATGCTATCAGCATGGAGTGCAGAGTACCTTGCCCGGAGCTCCCTACTCTGCATGCATATTGTCAAGAGAGCAAATCCACTTCTTTTGGTAATATTGTGACTTCATCCTGCAATTCACTCAAGAGTGCGACGTTTCTAAACACTTGGTATCTAAACCTACGCGCACTCCTGCTCTTGTCATGTCAAGGTCTTCTAACTCCATTATAATTGTAAGACTTGACTTGTCACATATCGATCATGACAATGTCATACCATCTCCAATCACGTGGTGGCATTGTGAAGGAGAATGTGGACGCCAAGAGATCCTCGAGACCCTAGCACAAAAACCTCCTGAAATAATTTCTCAGACATCTGATACCAGGGTCCAGCACGCAGGATACCGGTACGCGGTAATACTGCGTTTACCATGAAAGGCAGGCTTTCGCTGGGCTCTACTCGTCCTCACACGCAGCGGCTGTCACTGCATTCGGACAGCGTTTTCGTCAGTCGGTAGATCCACGTGCGGGATGCGACAGCCTTATCACTATATCAGGTCAGAGGTGGGCCTCCGAAGTAGACCTACCATTGTCTACACAACTTCACAAGTCAGCTGTGTGAATGTGATTTATGCATCATGAGTGTGCCTACATCAGTACATGTCGACGAAAGAGCATTGTAAGTCTCAACAGTAGTTTGGAAGAGCTGTGCGGTATCGCCAGGAAATAAATTTGTGGGACCCGGTGATTCGAAGCGTGCTGTTGATTTCGAAGAGTTAGTTAGTTTGCTGCGGATGAGCCGCGTGCTGTGCGCTACTGTCCCAGTTGATGCTATCCCGCCAGCTCTTGTTCTCAACCACGGTCCTGGCACAGGCTGCTCCCTGATCCCTGTGTACTAGAAACAGAGCACATCCCGCAACTCGGCAACAACCATTGATGGCACCAGGCTTGTCCTTTTCGCTTGCGTGAGCTACAACCAAGACGCGACCAGAATCACGGTGGCCCGCTCCGGAACGAGCTAGCCGCAAAGCACTCTTCCTGATTGGCCAGGTGTATCTGCCAGCAGCCGAGAGGAGAGTCTGGAGCGGTACAGTGTCGGACGGTCCAATGCGATTCATTCATATCCAAGGACTCTGAATCACAACGCCTTACGAGACACCCAACGAAGAGTTCTGAGCAGGCTTTGCACACCGTTCGTCTAGTCCTGGCGGCTTAGCAGCAGAGGCGACCAGTGTGCAGTGAGGACAGCGGATGGAATTGGTCTTGGATATGAGTGCAGGCCCTAGCACCGCACCCTCTCCGGCTCTACAACCTCTGGTCGAGCGTGGTTAACAGAGTGCTGAAAGGGAGCTCATCACCAGCAGTTGTATCTCCTGCTTATAGACCTGCTGCAGCAAATACACACACGCACACGCACTCCACCCCCCCCCCCCCCACACACACACACACGCGCAGACACGTACACGAACACACGTGTGGCAGCAACACAATGTGCATAAACGCAAGCGTCGGTTCGAACGTGCTCTCGTACAGAGTGCCTGATGCGGCGCTGTACCTAGGAACGGCGGTTGCCATAGCGTCATGCCTCTGCAGCATCAGCATCATCGCCGTGCACGTTCTTCTCCGCTTTCTATCCAAGTCGGGTCCAGGCATGCAGGCGCACTCACGTATGTTTGTCGTTTTCATATCCGTATGCGACGTAGGCACGTGCGTGCTGAACAGCCTGGGATCGCTGACGTACGGCCAGCCGGGAACGCGCACGGCGTATCTCGTGTGCCAGTGGCAGGCGACGCTGGGCATCATGCTGAACATGGCATTCGTCCTGTGGGTCCTGTCTTTCGTCGTCTTCCTCTATATCATGATCCCACGCGACAAGATCAAGTCAGCCATCAAGTACCGATTGGTGTTCCACTGCATCTCCTGGGGAATCCCCATCGCCCTCGCACTGATCGTGTACTTTGTGGATGCGGTGCCGTCGGCGCCGCGGAATACGAGTGACGTTAGCCTTCAGAGCAGTGACGTGATCAATCAATACTCGCGAGCAACCGTCGGTTGGTGTTGGATAGCAGAACAACCGGCTCAGCCTAGTGGTCTGCGCTGTGACCAGGCGCGCCTGCTGTGGATGCTGGTGGCGGGCAGAGGGTGGGAGGTACTCGCCTACGTCGTCATGGGTGTGCTCGTCTTCCTGATCCGTCGCTACGTCACCACTCTGGTAAGAAGACCGTGTGTGTGCGTGTGTGTGTGTGTGTGTGTGTGTGTGTGTGTGTGTGTTTGTGTGTGTGTGTGCATGCGAGTGTGTGCACATGTGTGTATCAGCATGTATTTATCCCGCAGAGTATAAACTCCGCCGTTTCGATCTGGATCGGGGGAATTTCGGTACTGTGCCTTTTGTCATGTTGGCGTTTTCTTTGTGAGAACGTTGTGCAGCAGGGCTTCCACTTGTTCCGATTTTTGGAAGCGCCCAGATTGTTACCGGTCATCACGACAAACCAACGAAAAGGTTGCTTCACAATCTTACTTTTAAAAGGTTGTTCGTGAAAATGCCTTGGTCAGTTGTTTCCCGCTCTTCAAATCCTAGAAATGCTTGACTAGCACACCAAAATGCCCTGCAGTGACTAGCACACCAAAGTGCCCTGCACTACATGTACTGCCGGGTGCTGAAGAACGGAGTGCCGAAGAACGGAGTGCCGAAGAACGGAGTGCCGAAGAACGGAGTGCCGAAGAACGGAGTGCCGAAGAACGGAGTGCCGAAGAACGGAGTGCCGAAGAACGGAGTGCCGAAGAACGGAGTGCCGAAGAAGAAACAGGCTGGGATTTCACCAAGCACAGCATAACAATGTACACACGGTGACTCAACTGTACATAGACTGTAGAACATGTACATGAAAATAGGAACGGCCGAGGCTAGGAGGCTGCCCCCCCCCCCCCCCCACGCCGTTCTTCAGCACCCGAGAGTACTGTTGTCATGCTGTTCTTTTTGGGGTCAGTTTGGACGCTGTGTTTCTGCTCATTAGTATTGTGTTGTGGGGTTTTTTCTTCTCATTCTTTCCCCGTTCTATCTCATGTTACAGAACTCACCACTGTCCCAGCTGTATTCGCATCCCAACGGTTTGCTGATCAAGGGGACGATGAAAACGATCAGCGGCAAGGCGTACGCGCTGGTCGTCACCTTCATCTTCCTGCGCGTCTGGGGCACGATACGCGTGCTGTTCGACTACGGCGATTACTACAACGAGCATCCCACCGTCAACCTGGTCTTTGTCTATTTCCAGGTGAGATGTGTGGCTGTGCGTGGAGGTTATAATGCCGGTGCATGAGATCATCGCAATTTTAGTCGTACTTCAAAGTGCATGACTGTGTGCTTTGTATGAAGTTCATTGCATGGCAAGCAGTACTCGTTTTGTATTGATATGTGTGCGGGTAGCCAGGGCTTGTTGGCCACTTCATCCAAATGCTCATCTCAAATGATGTGGGAATTGAATAACCACTGCACTATGTACAATCCTGCTCACTGGAATCCTATTGTGTGGGTCAAGTCTGCCCCTGCACCAATGCACAAGCCCAGTGTCCACTGGCCTGCGGCCGGGCGCACAGCGCCTGATGTTGTTATACAGTCAGAACTTGCTTTTAAAATTCACCGCACACACCCGTTTTCCACAAAAATATCTGGATATTCGAGGGAGCAGGAAAACCTAGCACATATACCGTATGTATGCATGGCATATGCTGTAAATCGGTAACCAACGATTTTCTTTCGGCTGGCGAGGGATCCGGATAAAAGAGGACCGGATAAGCAAGGTCTGACTATACTTGACTCCAATAATGGGATTTCATTGAGCAGCACTGCATCTGTCATGCAGACTAGCTGATTGAGCAGCACTGCATCTGTCATGCAGACTACAATTGTAGCTGTTGATAGTGAATCAAAATGAACTGTTGATTACTAGATTGTTGATTTGTGGATGTGGGTGTAGTAGACCCTCCCATATCCAGCTACCTGCCATATCCAGCCACCTGCCATATGTGGCACCTGAAATGTCCAGGACCTGCCATATCCAGGCATCCCCGTATCCATGAACCAAGAGGTACCTTGCTGCCAGGTACGTGTACCTTCAGTCTATTATAGCCATGTTGTGTCGCTTTGTCTGTGTATCTATCCATCCGCCAGTTCTTGTTTGTGTATTCATACAATGACTGTCCATACGTGCTCCTTCTGATTGTGTGTGTGTGTGTGTGCATGCATGTACATGTACATGTACGTGTGTGTGTGTGTGTGTGTGTGTGTGTGTGTGTGTGTGTGTGTGTGTGTGTGTGTGTGTGTGTGTGTTCATTTCCCAGGCTGTCGGTGACAATGCGCAGGGCGTTGTCAATCTCATCCTCTTCGTCCTGATGGCTCCAAAGATCCGTGGCGAGCTGGCAGCGGTACTGTGCATACGCTGTCGCCACTGCTGCTGCTGTTGCTGCTACCACTGCGATGACTGGCGCTACAGACGGCAGAAGAACGTGAGCGAGGACAGCGGCGGGCTGGAGGAGAGCGCCGAGCGTCCGGCAGTCCTCAACGTAACGGTAGCGCCGAGAGACGCGTCTTTGTCAAGTCAGCTGACGACGACGCCACCGACCTCTCTAACGGTGAGTTCCGGCGGCGACCCGGACACGGCGGTGGCCAATGGCATCGCGGTGCACACACGCGTGCGCCGCCCTCACGGCCGATCCAACGCGTCCTCGTCCGACTATCGCTCCAGCGCCACCGAGCTGGAGATGACCGAGAGTCACTCGCCGCGCAGCTGGGCAGGGAAGTTGTCGCGGCCGCACAGCCGCGGCCTGGACCTGTCCCAGCGCAGCCAGGAGTCCTACCTCTCGGCCAGCTCCATAAACTCCTACCACACGGGCAGATCGAGTGTTGTGCCCGTCTCCTCCCCGATCACTGAAGACACGGAAACCGTCAGCCTGTACGTTCCCAGCAGCAGTGCATCGTCGGCGACACCGATGGCGTACGAAAGCCTCCCCGCCGCCACACTCCGGCCAACGTCACCGAAGGCGGCAGCACAACGGCCAAAGTCCCCGAAGCCGGCACCACGACCAAAGTCCCCGAAGCCAGCAGCAGCACGACCACCAATGCATGTAATGGCCAGTACAAAGACGCCGCTTCTCTCCGACACAGACGACTACCTCCCGTAGATGAATATTCGTTGCACACAGACGACCACCTCCCGTAGATGAATACTTATTTAACACAGACGACCGTGTACATGGTGAATGCTCGTTGAACACAGAAGGTTCGTTGGTGGGTTTATATTTTACTTCGCACGTTCAAACGGAGAGGACCGTGTACAGGGCGAATACTCGTTGTATAGATCAGGTTTGACACCGTATACATGAAGACCGCAATGATAATCTAAAAAAATTGCTTACTTCGTACAACACTGTTTTGCGGGGACTCTGCATTTTGGGTATTGCCGTTCAGGTCGTTTCGGTTGATGAAATATCCCTAAAAGTTTCTTTCCGATTTGTTGCTTCATGTATTTCACAGTTACACACATGATTCGGACTTTGCTTCATCCCGGATTGCATGGGTATAAGTTTCAAAGCACAGTTACTAGCCATCTTTAGAGGAAACAATCGATACCGACTGATGCTAGAAACCGTCACTATTATTTTTACAAGATAACGGATACGCTACGTAAACTAATGAATAGCCGGTAAAACAGCAATACTAGTAGTTCCAGTTGATCCTGTCTGCCTGCAGTGGATTGCAGGTGCTGGACTCTAACAGAATCTGATAACTTCTAGCACAATCATTCTGTGTACGGTATGATTAATCCTATTTTCCCTGTCCCCCTTTTTTTTTTATCAATAGAGACCCTGCCATCACATACCTGTACTTGAAGTCGTAAGATAATTATTATAGTTGTATTGTAATGTGCGTTCATGTGCATGCCCTGCTACGTTGTGGTTCTAGTGATTCAGTCTACAATCCGATTTTGCTTTTTGACGTAGAGATATAGCCGATTGCATTGCCATCAGCATATTCTAGAGGCTACTATTCTAAATTCAATAACTAGCTGTTTTTTTTATTATAGAGAAATGCATATTGACTGTGAAGAAGGGTAATCGGTAAAACATCAATACCTTGCTGGTCTGGTGAGCAAGGTAGGTCGGTCTGAGAGAGTGCACGGCACGCGTTGGGGAATTGGTAGTCGTACTACTATTACTCCCCATAACAACACAAACAACAGTGTTGATGCACATGCTTTTCAAGACCCCACCTCTCTCCCCTGTCTTTCTTGAAAAGCAGCCAGCGCTCCTGCAAACACCACCCGCATGTCTTGTTGGGAGCATGACTACCGACACCCTACAACAGTGACCAGCTCAGGACACCGAGACCAGAGTGACTGCACTGGGACCTCCAACACACCCACATACACACGCACACGCACACACACACACACACACACACACATACACACACACATACACACCGCTGTAACTCCAAGTAAAACGTTCCTCTAAACCTCTTGCATGATACAGTCTAATAAGAAAACACATGAGTGACAACATCCACTAACAAAGGAAAAGAAAAAATAATACTAATATATACATGACTGTACACAGGAGTTTTAGCACGGACGGTGTCCAAGCAGTAGTTACAAATACACAGGTCCAGCCTGCGACAACTATACTTGATTAGAACATGTGTGCAATCACTCTATTACACGAGTGAGGAAACATGTGAGAGCCTGGACCCAATGGCCGGCATCGGAAAGGAAAAAAAAAGATACGCTAGTAAAAGCTGGCTGCAGTGGAGCTTCCGGGTATTGAAGATAGTAAAAGCAAGTAGCGCAATCTCTCCCGGTTGTGAAGACAGGGCACGACGAAAGGGCACCTGCTGGCACTATCTGGGTTTCACGATTGAAAGTTGAAACCCATACGGAATTACAGGATCGGCCTAGTCAGAACTGAACAAGTTTTGCTGATGAGCACGGCATCGGAAGGGGAAGAACATACGGGAGCGTACACCCTCTCTCGCTCACTCTTCTCAGCTCAATGCATCCAACTGGCCCTGAATCGTTTCGAGCTGCACAGCGAACACAACGAAACAAACGCATAAAGCACGGCAAGGGGGGATCAGGGTTCGAGGTATGGGGGAACAGAAACCGAGGGACACGTTCTGTCCACCAACAAAGGAGGTACACTCATACCTGGTTTATCCGGGCAGTCCGGGACCGGGCCCTACGGGTAACTTTGAAACATCCGTAACTACGAATCACATACATTTCCATGGGGAAAGGCCACAGCATTATGGCATATTAAGCCACCATTTCCACAAAAAGTGACAAAAGAGTTGCAATAGTTCCACTGAAACGTGCCCAAAGGGTGCCCCCGGTAGACCAAACTGCCCATAACCTCGGTGTCCGGATAACCGAGGCATGAGTGTGCCACAGCTCAGAACGGCAACACAGTGCAGACTGAGAGATGCGGACAAACAGACAACTGTCACTATCTAACAGTGGTGTACTCACTTCCCAGCTTCAAACATAATACAGGTTTCTGCAGCTCCCGCAGTTTTTCTCATCTTAATTTCTAAGCGATTGGATAACAAACGCCCAATTTCAGAAATTTTACGCACGTGATCACAGATTTTATGCGGTATAGATTCTGGCGTAACGGTTTTGTTTGGAACCAGAGGTCTGGACTCTTGAAACACACCATAGCAACCAGTCCGCCACAGCCACATGAGCAGCCACAGCGACAGCAGTAGCCACAGCAGCAGCCACAGCAGCAGCAACAGCACGGAAAGACAAGCCAAGCAAGTCAACTCACCTGTTTGTAAAAGTCGTACAGCTCTTCGTGTGTGAACTCAGCTTGTACTTTGTCAACAGTCTACAAAGAAACAAACGCAAGCAACAGCAGCAGAACAAGCAAAGACAAGAATAAGAGCAGATACACAGCAAAAGATAACGTTAGATAGATAGAAAGAGGTGTGTGTGTGTGTATGTGTGTGTGTGTGTCAGACATGAAACTGTGCCAAATTGATGAATGGTTTACTCTGGCCCAGGATCGTCAGCAATGGAGAGATGCGTACCGCACTCGTGTGCAGCGTCCTGCCCCGGTACCGCTCTCTTGCCTGGTGTGTAAACGGACATTCAAGAGTAAATCTGGACTCGGACGACACAAATGTTCTGCTGATCGCCAGCTACCTGTAGCGGAACAGCCGGGCGCACGTCAATGCCATGCCTGCCTTCGGTGGTTCCGAAGTGCCGGTGGACTTGCTGTGCACAAGTGCACAACACCCGCCCCGGTATCACCGCCCACACCCCAGCGCATACCAATCACCAGCCATCCGTGTTGCAACCAGCACTGCGCTACCTGTGATCGCTGTTTTAAATCTGCTCCTGGCTTTCGGCGACACAATTGCAATCGTGGCCGGCGTCGTGGCGGAGCGGCTTCCTAGTGGCAGTGCTGACTTCTCTCGAACTCTCTCTTCTACTCTCCCCTGTCTCGGGGGCGGCGTGGCCAAGCATTTGGCAGCTGTACACCAGGCCAGGTGTGTGTGTGTGTGTGTGTGTGTGTGCACGTGTGTGAGATAGACTATAATTATCGTAGCAAACGCCACTTGTCAGCACTAGGATGGCAAACTAACTATTCCACAGGCAACAATGGCAAGCAGTTTACCTTGGAACCGCTGGAGATATCAAACTCAAAGATCGCATTGGGCTGCTTCATGCGAGATTTGCTTGCCTGGGACATCTGCAAGTTCAGTCTCCAGTTAACATCATCCAGCTAAAGCATCAGATACACATATGCACACACACAAACACACACACACACACACACACACACACACACACACACACACACGCACGCACGCATGCAACACACGCACGCACGGAGGAAATACGTCTTCATCGGTCAAGTCGAATACAGCACTTTATATTGATAAGCAAGACAGTGCCTGTATCGTACGTACAATACGAGAGAAGAAAAAAACACGCACGCACACACACTCACGCACATACACGCGCACACACACACACACACACACACACACACACACACACACACACACACACACAGCATGTGCACAAGACAAACCTGTTTCGGATAGAAGCTTGTCTCGCGCAGGCGCTCTACAACGGTTTGCGCTGAGCTCTGCCATGCCTTTGCAATTACAGCGGTCTGCAAACAGGGAAAAAGAAACACCAACACCAACAGTACAATTATACCACAAAAATTACAGAGTAGAGAACGATTAGTTCTTTTAACCGTAAGGCTGATGCTGAGCTGCACTATTGTGGTATACCACAAAATATACTTTTAGCACATCACACAATTTGTACGGCAAATCCTCAACTCGAATCGATGTTAACATGGCTGTGTTCCTTTCATGGGAAACACCCACCACTTGCACGATGGCGTGTACACGTACATCTTGGATAATGCAGCTTTGAAGGCTGTGCCAGATCCAGCTATAGAGGCTGCGTGATTACATCACCAAGTGAGATGCCGTGCCAAAGCCGCCACACACAGAGATGCAGTAGCTCAAGCGAAACCACCGGCTCACGCTGTATACTTAGGTCCTATAAGCGAATCCGCTAGTTCACCACTAAGACGTCATTTGCGTAACCTCAACATGGATGGAGTGAATGGGATTTTCGGTCTTTGACCACTTGCTGGCGAGCTGATCTACTCACCTCCGACCGCTTTTGAAGCTGCGTCTGCGCCTTGATCCTTGAAGGGTGATGGCATTCCTACGGATGCGGAAAACTCGGCCTCTAGCCGAGTCTGACGCGAACCGTGAATTTTTTTGGTATACCCCCAGCAGACCCCCAATCCCAGAGTGGACACAGGCACGCATGTTGCTTACCTTCTCCTCGGATAGGTTGACATTCTGCAGCTGTTGACTTAGCACGGATGGCTTACAGAGATGGTACGCAGCCTGAACACAACGACGACACAACGGCACGACACAGTGGGGTAGGTGTCATCAAGAGTACAGTAAAACCTGTCAAGGTGACCACTCGGATAAAGCGACCACCTGTCCTAGAAGACCACTGGAACCAGAACCAAGGAATGCTACTAGTACATCCAGTAAAAATGACCCTGGATAAGGAGACCACCTGGTAACAGAGACCACCTGGTAACAGAGACCACCTGGTAACAGAGACCACCTGGTAACAGAGACCACGTTTCGAAGGCCCCTTGAGAGGTCGTGTTAGACAGGTTTCACTGACTGTATACAATTGCATGAATGCGTTGCATGGAGTAGTGTCATAGTGCTTTGCCATCACTACTAGTGAATTACAAAGCACAGGTGATGATGTCACCGCAATTACGCGACGACCTCATCCACACAAATGCTGCGCAAGAGAGGTAGTGAGTGTTGCATCCGGCGATGCGGCACACATGGCGTGAAAGTGAGACAATATCGCCAAAGGCACACAACAATGTCTTTCACGGTCGGCACGGGAGACACAGTGAGGGATTTGAAGAGAAAGCACAAGTAGCCGCTAACTGACCTGCTGCAGAAAGAAAGTGATTGTTTCCAGAACAAGTTTCAGATCGCGTCCCTCCACTTGAAACACATCTTGCAGCTTCTCCTCTTCCTCCTCGGTGAAGCTACGCTCATTCTGAGAAAACACACACACACACACACACACGCGCGCGCGCACGCGCACACACACACACAGGTAGGGAGAAACAAGGCGAGATTTTATTTCAGGTCCGGCATATGAGTGTGTGTGTGTGTGTGTATACGTGTGTGTGTGTGTGTGTGTGTGTGTGTGTGTGTGTGTGTGTGTGTGTGTATACGTGTGTGTGTGTGTATACGTGTGTGTGTATACGTCTGTGTGTATACGTGTGTGTATGTGTGTGCGTGTGAGTGTGTGTGCGCACACGCGCATGAGTGTGCATAATCATGGACATGTGGGTTGGTGTGCACGTACACATTGCAGTGCACGTGCATACTCTCGACACACCAACACGGAGCATGTACAGGCCCGCCGGAACCGGTCCGGTTGGTCAGGTTATTACCGGACAAACTTCTTGGCCACCAACATGTGTTCAGTACTGTGGAGGGCATACTAGTATGCATCCAACATGTCGATACCCAAAGCATGAAAGACCACAACAGTACAGTACTGGACCAATCAAAAACAGCTTCCGGCGGTCCTGATCTAGAAAATCTTCGATCACCAAACTAGACACCCAATGGCCACAGAAGTTGCACATCGCGTGGACAGCAAGGCATGACATATACATCACCGATGAACGAGCTACCAAATACATAAACTAAATATCGCAGATCTGCGCACCGAGCAGATCACGGACCACCTTTCCTGCTCACAAGCTACCAGGTCTGTGAAATAAATTTTCGGCGGCCGGGATACGTAAAATTGTATACCAAATCTTTGAAATGAAACTCTGGTGCCTTTCATGATTTTTTCCTGCTGTTCTGGTCAAACCTGCAAAATTCAAAAAAAGAGCATTGTAACTATTTTCTTGTGAAAACCATTCCGGGAACACGACCAAGGAATGCCGACTGATCGGGCGTAGGTCTACTACCAGTGCATATCAGAGATAACTCTTCTGATCACATTCGTATTGTAAATTTAATGCTTCTCAGTGGCACCCTGGTGAGCAAAATTTAAAAAAAAAAGGATTTTCAAAAGTGTTTTCAGGTCACGAAGGAAGCGGTTCCACTCAGCTATCAGGAATGCTAAATGACATCCATACGCAGTGAGCTGCAAGTGGTGACCAGCAGACGAGTAGCCCTGCTGCGTGCAAGAACTTACCGACAAATGCAACTTCTGCAGAACACGTTGAATTAGAAGAGGAAATTTGGCAGGGGCAAGATTGTTGATGAGAGCCACGGCCCGTTTCAGGCTTCAAGCAGAAAACAATAAGAACGAAAAGCGCCGCGTCAACTCCAATACTCAAACTAGGCAGGTCCATGGAGGCTTAGTCACCAACCTCGGGGTCTCCACAAACATCAAAGCCATATTCCCAGGTCAGCTCAAAGTCAAAGTCGAACAACTGTTTCATGTATCATCGAACAATGTCAAGGGTGTCGCAGTTTTCCGAACACTGCTCCACAGCTTGATCACCACTTCACCAGTGATCACTGCATGCACTGTAGTTTTGAATTATGACGTCACCTACATACTCACTGGTACTTTTGCAAAAAGCATGCCCCCGCCCCCCCCCCCCCCCCCCCCCCCCCCTGCTGGCCTGATCGGAGATCTGACTGGACTCTGACTCTGAGATCGGAGAGCTGAGCTGACCGTCGACCCTGGCCTGGCTGACTGGCTGGCTCTCCTCCCACGTCCCACGCGTAGACTGATCCAGTCGCTTCGACCGAGGGAAACCGATCCGGGATGAATCGCTTCTGAATCGCCTTCATAATGTCACATGTGGCTTCATTTTTAGTGACTTCAGAGTTTTGTGACCTTGGCTAGTATAGGGCTTGGTGACTTGTCTTTCACCAATAAAAGTCACTTGAGTCCGTAAATCTACTCCAGAAGACAGTCGACAGCAGCATTGAAGGGTGCTTGCAAAATTTGTGTTTGAGATTTTGAAATAGGATATCAGCAACAAGTGTGGTTGTTTCGCATTGTGAGAAGAGAAGTAGCGTTCGCCTGTCACGCAACGCTTTCGTAGCGGTAGCTATGTCGCTGGAAACGTTGACGATCGGCCTCGATGCCGTCCCTCACCCGACGGAGATGGCGAGATCTGGGCTGCCCGCTCGCTACACCGACTGCCGTCCGAGCTTTCTCAATCTGAGCTCGAGCCAGTTGAAGCACTCCAAGGACCACGAAGCACGGCCCGTCGTTCTGTTGACCGAGCAGGATCGACTGCCGTGGTATGCTGGCTATGCGGAGACGATCAACGGAGGAAAGAGCGCATTCGTCAATGAGGTACGTACACCGAGCCGTCCGAACTATCTGACGTGTTTCAAATTTTTCCGCATAGACGTGCATTCCACACTTGCTGACTTTAGAATTCCCGATCCACGCTGGTTTATTTACCGCGTAGGGCAATTTAGCCCAGAGAACAGGAGGAATTTGAGCGAATAGGACAGCAGCAGTAGTAAATCAGTCAATGATGATGCTGTCCGAGTCTGCAAGATTGGTGACGATCGTTCATTATTTGCCTCAAATCCGAAAAAACGTTCCACAAATTTTGTGGAACGTTTTTTCGGATTTGAGGCAACTCTGGCCATTCCTGCAGAGGTTACCGGGTATGCGATTGCATCATCATTTGGCATGATTTGTATGGAGTAGCAGAGGCCAAAGCCTAGGGGAGCGCTAGTGCTGGCTTGCAACAATGTACTCTATGCAGACATTTCCATTCAATTCTCAATACAAGAATGCACTGTTTGACACGACTCAATACAAGACTAGCACTGCATGGTTTTCACTTCATGCTCTCCTCCTCCACACATGCCATTATGCGAAGACTCGTGCACTTACTCATGCACTCCTCCATGCATGCCATAATATGCGATGACTCATGTAACATTACTCATTAGAGCATACATGTACATGCATGCGGTGATGACCTCATTATAATAAGAATGAGGTCCTCACCCCATGGTGATGTGCGCGGTGATGACCTCATTATAAGAATGAGGTCATCACCGCATACATTTACACATTTACATTTACACTAGTGATGACCACTGCGCATCATGTATCTACAATACAGTACACGATTTCATCAGCATTTGGGATGTTGTGTATGGATTGGCATCACAACCAATTGCTTTGACACCCCATACAAAAAAATATTTGGTCATACTAGTAACCCGTTTACATGTACGCTGATGTCTGACATATACATTTTCTCTTTTGGCGGTCCCACTGAATACTCTCATGTGCACTGCTTATCGATTACCGTGCAGGATCATGCAGCGTATGACTACGAGCGCCTGGAGGTGTTCGTCACGGACCCGGTGAGCGGTGAGGAGAAACTACACTTCATCGAGCTGTGGTACTTTGGTGTGTTTGATGGCCATGCCGGTGCTGGGGCGAGTATCTTCTCCGGCAAGAACCTGCACAAACACGTCATCGGAGCGATGAAAAACATCGGGCCGCTACTAGTGGAGGACAATGATCCAGGTATGATGTGTGTATGCGCGTGTGTGTGTGTGGGGGGGGGGGGGGGGGCATGTGTACGCGCACACTTATGCATGGTGGATAACATGATTATACATACGTGTGCTGCCACCGTGCTACTGTGCACACTGAGTCATTGCTTGTCTACAGTGGACGTTGCCTTCCAGTATTTCAACATATCCATCATGATAATCATACTTTCTGATGCTAGACGTCTGTTGCACTGGGGTACATGATGTGACCATGGTGACCCGGCCAGTCTGCATCACTGCCCGCATAATATACACACCTGGATGCATGCATGCCCCCCCCCCCCCCCTACATGATCCTGTCCTGAACATTGCCGTAAAACGGCCACGTGTCCACATACACACACACGCTTGCACCCACGCTTGCACGCACGCATGCTCACGTACACACACACACACACACACACACACACACACACACACATACACATACACGTGACTATAATCTACATCACAGAGGCAGTATTCTTTGGTTCTGCGAAAATGCTCAGTACCTGGTTCAGGCAGAGCGGCGTACACAAAGGCACACAATGAAAACAATGGAAATTGCCCACGGCCCAAGTTTCATTGTGTGCCTTTGTATAATCTACATCAATACTATTACCCGTCGCATGATGATATACATAGTGCGTGTCCTTGTTCGCTGTTTGCAGTGTACGTGGAGAAGGCCACCGGTCCTCTAGGACCTCCATCACCACCGGTTACCAAGGACTGTCTTATCAAGGGTGCTCTGGAGCAGGCATTCATTGACATGGACGCGCAGATCAAGCGAGAACGCGCTACGTACAACATCCCGGGCGGATGCACGGCCATTGCGTGTGTATTCATCCTGGGCAAGCTGTACGTGGCCAACGCCGGGGATAGTCGCTCTCTCATCAGCAGACAGAAACACGTGAGCATCTCCATTCACACACTTTGAAAGAAGGGAACAAAGCGCTTCTGCTGCAACTCTGACTGGCACGGTTTTACCGATTAGCGGACAGCAACTATTTCACTTCATGCACAGTAAAACCTGCCCTAACCGAACGCCCTTGGTGGAGCGAAAACTCTCCTGATATGACAGGATCCCGCTTGATCCAGGGATGCATGTTCGATCCACAGCACTTTGGTGCATGGGAATTTGTCCAGTCAATACAGGATTCCGCTTGCTACAGGGCCCGGCAAACACAGGCTTTACTGTATATCGTAGTCTAGAAACGCATAGTACATGTACGGCGGTGGGGCAAAGCTACAGTGCTGCTCAATGAAACCCGGTCGTGTGAGTCTTCGTCTCTTTTTGCGAGAGCTTGGACAATCCACTTGTCCAGGCAAGAAGGCAGCAATGCCTGTTCATTCTGGCGAAGTAAAATAAAATATACCAACCAACCAAGTGCAAGTACGCACTCGGCGCTGTGCAGCGCTAGACCTGCGAGCATTTGCAATGTTCACAGGTGCAGGGCGCAACGGTGATTCACTCGATCGGATTTCATTGAGCAGCACTATACTAGTGTTCCAGCAACTCTGAGTTCAGCGCTGCTTTGAATCGCGGGTCGGATTCTTCGTCCTCGGCTGTATCTGTGCTGTAAGTTAATAACCCAAGGCATGTGCGGTACTCCTCCCCTATGTCCACTCTAAGTCGTGTGCCGTGGATATTCTATTCCTCTACAGCCGTCGTGCATCAGCTGCTTGCTATCGCCGAGCAAGGACAAGCAGTGCGACCTGGAGGACACGCCGCAGCTCTCGCAGGAGGTCGTCGAGGTGTCGCACGACTTCACGCCGGAGACTGACCGCAGTCGCCTGCAGTACCTGGCCATGCTTCAGCCCAAGCTGCTGCGCGGTCTGTTCGGACGGCTGCAGTGGCAGCGACGACTGCGCAAGCGCGACATGGACAAGCGTGTGATGTGCCGCGACGCGCACATGGAGGGCTGGGTGTATCGTACGGTCACCGAAGAAGACCTCAGCCTTGCACCCATGCTGACAGGAGAAGGTAAGCACTCTCTGTGTATGACTGCATGAGCGGTGGTAAAGGCTGACCTGTGTGTCTTCTTTGATCGAGGATGACGGGTTTATCTATACAAAATGATGTCTAATCCTGTTGCCATGTTTGACGTGTGTACATGTAGGTGGAACATTCCTTCTGGAAAGGAACTGTGTACTGTTCTCTGTCCACCCTGCACTCCACTCGTTGAACACACATCCGCACCCTCACTCGTACGTTTACACCACAATTATACACGTCAACATTGCCAGTGGGGGCCCACCACAGCACATAGACAAAAGAGTACTTCTCTGCCAATTCTTATACTGTGATGTGAACCGCAGAGAAGTGACATGTCTGTTGTGTGTTTGGGAATGCTTGCCACTGAGTATCTAACCGTAGCTAGCTCCACTACCCAATTGAGATCCTGGATGACCCATGGTCTGCTTGCTTAGTGTGGTACCCTTTAAAACCTAGGTAATGTAATGGTCGAGTCTGCTGGAACTCCGCTGTCTAACACATTCAACCCATTGCACGGTGGTATGTTGTGTGTTGCGCAGGCAAGCGGTCAAGACTTCTAGGCACCATCGGCACGTCGCGGGGCTTTGGAGATCACGACCTGGTCGGTCCCGGTGATATACAAATCAAACCATTTCTTACCCCAGCGCCGCAGGTAAGCAAACACTGGCAGGAAGAGAGAGAGAGAGACCGAGAGAGCCTCGGAGAGAGAGAGAGAGAGAGAGAGAGAGAGAGAGAGAGAGAGAGAGAGAGAGAGAGAGTCTCTCTCTCTCTCTCTCTCTCTCTCTCTCTCTCTCTCCGAGGCTCTCTCTCTCTCTCTCTCTCTCTCTCTCTCTCTCTCTGTATTTGTGGCTGCTATACTCTTGTTCGTTCTCTCTATGAACGGTTTGGTGTATGCCGTGAAGCTGTTGTCTGATCGGCTTACGTCAGTGCCTGTCGGAGCTGGAAGTGTGGGACGTGTTGCCTATGGGTATTTGGAAGTGTGGTACATGCTGTCCATGGGAAGTTGGAAGTGTCGGGTGTGCTGTTTCTGACCAAAACTGCATGGTGTTCTCCTGTGTCCTGGTGATCTCTGTCTTTAAATAGCTGGATGTGTAGGATGTGTTCGTGTCTGACCAAGCTACATGCCTCTCTCCTGTATGTGTACAATGTCAAAACGGAGAGGTTGTCGGATGATCGCCTTGTGCATGAAACTCGGTGTAACTACGCATTCTTCATCCTCTCCTTCCTGTT
This sequence comes from Sycon ciliatum, assembly GCF_964019385.1. Lineage (NCBI taxonomy): Eukaryota > Metazoa > Porifera > Calcarea > Leucosolenida > Sycettidae > Sycon > Sycon ciliatum. The sequence continues at coordinate 30,709,905 of NC_088648.1, forward strand.
GTATGTACAATGTCAAATCCGTGTCTGTTCCCTGTGTTCAGGTGATTGTGTATGACATCTCATTTGTATATGGTCTTGTCTGTTTCCTTGTGTTCAGGTGATTGTGTATGATGTGTCCAGCCATCACCACTCACCCAATGATGTTCTGATCATGGCCACGGACGGACTGTGGGAACGACTCAACAATGAAGAGGCGAATACTGTAAGCCTACTATAATCAACGGCCCTCCCAGTGGGGCGTACGCAGAAGATCGGAACTTTATCGCCGAGGGCATGGCTGTGCTGCTGAATACGAAACAAATATGTAACAGTCACATCCATGCATGCATTGTCTCTTGTTTGGGCCTGGCCCGAATACCCGAATAGTGTACATGCAACCTTGAGAATAATGATACTATCTTCAGACTTAGTGCCCATTTGCCTGGTCACGTTCAACCCCACGAATAACAACCCTTTTCTCATTCGCAGTCAAGGGTCGTTATTTGCAAGGTTGCCTCTTTTCTTAAAATCCCTTAGAGCCCTTGCCCAGAGACTTTTTTTTGAAATGTGAGATGAGGTATAATTGAGAGTATACAATACCCCAAGAGTGTGCAACTCCAGTCTATGGGGTCTGCGACTGCAGAATGTCACATTACGTGACCAACATGGGAGTTAAGTCCATTGCGCATTGGCATAATAATGAATGTGTGGGGTGTTGCTGGTACGAACTGTGTCATTGCGAAATGAGCTTATAGCTTCAGAGCTGTATGCACATCAGTGAACTGTCTGCATTGCAACTCTGCTCTTGTGTGTCTTTCAGGTGGTCGAGCAGTGCCTCTCCAAGCAGCCGCTGACAGCCACCGGACGCTACATAACGTTGGCACAGCAGCTCGTCCTTGCCGCTCGTGGCAACCTCACTGCCAAGGGTTGGCGAACAGCGTCCGATGAACCGGTACGCTAAGCTGTGTATTAGTACAGTACTGCCAGGTGTCGAAGAACGGCCAGGCTAGAATTTCACCTATTTTTAAGAACGGTCTAGGCTGGATTTGTTTGCAGATAAGAACGGAAACCGTAACGCACACTCACTGACGTATAACTCTGCAAAAGTGTACATGTAAGACTGTACCATTGAATAAGGCCGAAACTGCTGTGTTCGCTAAGAATAAGAACGGGCTAGGCTAGAACCCTGACCCCCAGTTCCTCAGCGTCCGACGGTACTGTACACGGGAGTTATGCACGGACGCGTTCAAACAACAAATTACACGCAGCATGATGTCACTATGCGTCTTTGCCGCAGCATGGAATGGAACTCTGTATTGTACATGTGCAGTACTAGGGATTGGCGGATTCTGCTCGAATAGGTGGCAGATTCTGCTCGAAAAGCAGTGAAATTGGCAGAACCATACAAACCTTATGGCGGGAAATTCCTCGAATTCTGCTCCATTTCTTTATCCACATACCAAGCATGCATGAAACTAATTATTTACCAGAAAAAGTACCGAATTCTGCAAATTTTTCTGCCGGCAGAATCCGCCGGACCCTAGACAGTACCTCACTGTGTACATGTACTTTCCTGTGTGTCGCCGCATGCTATGTTAATGCCAGGGGTACTTCATACACTGCGGATATAACGACAATTCGCGAATAATGACAGAATTTCCATGCCCAGAGCAAAGTCCATACTACCTGTATACATGTAATGATACTTCGGGTATAACGACACTTCGCGAATAAGGACACTTTTCTGATGCCCCGCCGAGTGTCGTTATAAGCGAAGTTGACTGTACTCGAAGATAATGCCTGCGGTAGACCCAGATGCTACATGTGTGCAGGTTCCGCTGAAAGAACTGCAGCCTGACATCACAGTGACGCCATTCTCTTTCCTCCTTTCCTTCTCCTTTCCTTGCCTCTGTGCTGCAGGGCAGCTATGATGACATCAGCGTATTCGTCGTTCCGCTGAGCAGGTGCCCGTTCAACCCGCTACCGCCGAGTGTTATGTCGAAGGCTGCCAGCTCCATCCAGGCCATATCAACATCAAGTGCAGCAACAGCAGCCACGGAGGAACCTGCGGCCGATACAGCAGCCGAAGGTGACGGTAGCGCGGAGCAGGCACCAGCCGATGAGAGTGCGTCCCTGGAAGCGTCGACGGTCGACACTAAGGGTGAATCAACGGACACGGTGGTCGGTGTGGCTGCAGCCATTGCAGCATCAAACACGTCAGATGCAGAGGCAGCAGCAGCGGCCACGGACGACCAAGAGCCCGCTCTTTCCACGTCGCTATCACCGCGCCAGCTTCAGGAGTCGAGCATCAGCCCGAACCTGTCCATTGATTCCGATATGGTGCTGCTGGACTCGCTCTCTGCACGTAATATGCCGTCGGTGAAGGAAGGCAAAGGTGTGAGCGAAACCGTAGTGGGCGCTACCGCCGAGGTTGAGCAGGTCTAGGACTGGGCGTGCGCGGCGCACTGCAGTGCAATACACAAACGCTGCTCGGTTCAGTGCACTCCTGCCACTCGTGTGCCGTTGTCAGTTCGGCGGGCGATGGCCGGACATCGAAAACTTGAATTTGTCTACTAAGCATTGAATTACTGTAGTCCATGTCCTCTTCTTGAATGCCCGTGTGTCGGAGGTCAATATTTTCCCAATCATCCTCAATTACTGTAGCCTTCGTCATAACTTACAGTCACGTTAATTTGACTTGAGTAAGTTTTGTTTTCTGACTAGCAAGGAAATTTGTTCTATTTTTTCTATTACTGAACCTGTTTCCTATTTTTTTTCTTTTCCGAAGAATATCAACTCACGCAGGGGTGAAAAATTTACGTGGTCTTTTTTTCTTCTTCTCCATATTACACTAGTTTTACGATTTTGCAGATGCCTACTCGAAGTAAAACAATACAAGTGGGCACTAGGCTGGGGCAGTCAGGACAGTGGCTGTTCATTGATTTGCTGTTCTCCATCGCTGATGCGTAACATTGCATGTTATGAGGGTGAGGATGGTACACTACTGCTTGATGGAATGTCACATGCATGTTTCTGTGCTACAGTACACTGCGCATGGGCAAAACGAGGCAAGTGATACTTGGAGTTGCAACAAAAAAATAACTGTTTTCCATTTTGTCCACAATGTGTGAACCGTGTGCATGCATGCAAGCGCGTGTGGGTGCACTGTATCAAGTTTAGAGAGAAATCTGATCCAAGCATGCAGCTGTGCACATGGTTTGTCAAACCCCATGGCCAACACTATAATGCTGATGAGCATTTATAGGTTAAAGGCCCGCTAGTGTACAAAGCATGCAGGCTGCTACATAACTGTTTCGAGACTCCTCGCTAGAATATTCAGAAACACACGAGGCAGCCATCGCATCCGCAGGCCACCACCACTATCCATGTTCACCAAAGTGGCGAATGCAGGCCTTACGAGCGCTTGTTTGCCGCTCCATTACAGCATTCACACATGTATAGCTGCACGTGCAAGTCTGAGGCACTAGCAACGCAGGCACGAACCACAGGCAAGACATTTGTACAGGATAGAACACGAAACTGTACCAAATAGGGACCACATTATACACATAAGATATTATGAGACTCCCATACAAATCCACTCTATAACAAATTTAAAAACCTAGAGTAGGTTCAAAATGTCCAAAGTTAGGGGGTTCAAATATGACTTTTTCTGAGAGTATAGTTCAGTATATGTACCTGGCGACGATCGATCATGATGTGCAGATAGTCGCCAAGGTAACTGCTAATGGCCAGCCAATCATGACGGGTCGCAGTGTAGCAAAGTGTTACAACAAAATTTACAAGCCACAAACCTAGAATGAGTGAACACTAAGCTCAGGCGGCAAGGGTGAGAGCAGCACGCAATACCATACTTTCCAAATTTCTAAAAAAAAAAGGTTCAAGTCTCGGATAAATAAAAAGCAGAAAAAACTCTTGAGGAGGCGGACGCATACCGCTTCATAGCGGCGTTCTCTGGAGAAACACTCGAAATCACCGCAGCCAGGCCAGCCAGCAAGCCATCGAGTCTGATAGCATCGAGATCGGAGATTACTAAAGTGAGTGGCTGGTGCTGTGGCCAGAGCGTTCCTAGGGTAAAGCGACACTGGCTAAACAGCATTGAGACTAGCTGGTTCGTCACCGTCAGCACAGGCAGATGTGAGAGCATGCAGCAGAGCATTAGAACATGGGTGCTACACGCCACGAACTGCCAACGATCAAGAAGAGCACGCACGCAGAGAAGCCGCACTCTGACAGTAAGACGGACAGGAGTTGTCCAGCAAGGCTGTGCAACTATACACGGTGCTAGCACACAGCGGCAAGTCAAGCTTGAGTGACGTGCAACTGCAAAACACACACAACGCGATAACTAAGTAAGCGACATGCTGCAAGCGCGGCAAATCTTGCAAGGCTGGCGGCTGCTAGCACTTCAAATTTCGAAGGGCAGTCGCAAAAGTCGAGTAACCTGTATGTGTGTGAGCACGGTGACGATACAGTGCGATATTGCGGATGACACACACACACACACACACACACACGTGTGTCACGGGACACACACAGTGCAATGCAGAGCACACACAAGTGACAACCGACACAGCATGGCCGGAATGATGCCAGACGACACGGCGAGGTCAGGCAGATACCGGAGCACTTGGCTATAGCGCAATGAGGTGTGCACACACAGTTAGCACATGAGCAACACACTGCTTGGACATCAAGTCCTGCAAGGCTGTGACAAAAGTCCAGTAGCCTGTATGTGTGTGGGTGCATAGGTGCGACGACGACGGTACAGCGTGGCATTTCGGATGGCACTCACACTTCTACTTCTTCACCCTCTTGCGCACGATGGGCTTGGGCCGGATCTTGAAGATGACCTTCTTGCGAATGACAGCGCTGATCACGTACTCGGTGGACGTGGCTGGGGCCGAGCTACCAGTACTGCTACTCTGGTCATCCAGATCACCAGCACCGCCTTCGGTCAGCGATGTCGACGCTGCTGCTGATGGACTGTCCTCATCGACCATTGTCACCTCCTCGCCGTCGGCACCTGTTCTCTTCACAATCTTGTCCATGATGGCGTAGGGTCTCTCCAGCTTGACCACCTTGCCAGAGAGCAGGTGGTGGCCGATAACGAGCAATGGCGTGCCCTGGACAGGGGATACCGGTAACCATAGCATGCATGCAACCATGTGTGCACGCACACACAGACACATGCACACACACACACACACACACACACACACACACACACACACACACACACACACACACACCTCAGACCTGCCCATCGCGGAAGCGATGATAGCGAAACAGCTATGTTAGACATAGCAACTTGTGCTGGGATTACACCATTCAACAGCTTGCAAGGCTGATGAATTGACCGCCACTAATTATAGCCTCACACACACACGCACGCACACACACACACACACACACACACACACACACACACACACACACACACACACACACACACACACGGGTACACCACAGTAGGGAGGTTGTCCCAATCATGACCATGATTGGCCATGACGGCATGGAACAAACTGCTCAGGTACACATAAACATACATTCCCTCACACGAGGATAACCATTCTAGTTGAACCTTCACCAGCAGATGACAATTCCACTTCAACCGTTTCAAAATGACATACCCGCTCATCAAAGTGCAGGTCGCCAATGTTCATTCCTTCAAACTCGTCTTCATCCTTGGTTTCCAGCTTGCCCTGCAGCTCCACCAAGCCCCATTCGACAGGGTCATCCGCTCTGCTTGGTCACACACATACACACACGCACACACACAGACACGCACACACATACGCACACACACACACACACACAGACACACACACGCACACAGACACACACGCACACAGACACACACACGCACACACATACACACACACACATACACTATTACAGCAATTTACTACTACTACTACTATGTACAGCTACCCTATCGGGCCACGCCGCTCCCAGAAGCGGGAGACAACGACAAGAAGATAGAAGAGAAGAGAGAGAAATCGCAAAGTCAACAGTATTTGGCATGGCGTTGCAAGTCCTGTGGCCTTGAGAACCGTCTATATAACTGAATACAACGTACAGTAGAGTCACGCTCACTGAAATCCAACCGGAAGTACAAAACTGACGCCCTGGACCAGTTTCCGATTACATCACTGTACTGGTATATGCGGACGTCGAGCTGCACCCGTACCACTTCTGAAATTTCACTGCAGTCCAAGCGCAGCATGATCACGATTGCAAACTGAGCTCATCTCCGTGTGCAGCGAGACAAGCAGGTGCTAGTATGTCGTATTTTGCGGCACTATAAGCAGCACTAATTCATCAGCACCGTCCACCTCTCCACACTGCGCTCTTGGCCCGCATTTTTGGCCCACATTCAAATGGCCGGGTTTGTCGCTAATTCCGAGTTACCACTGATCAAACTAAAAAAGTCAACAGCGCGGCTTGAATATACTACGATGGCCAAAAGAACAGTGATAAGCAGGGTAGATGTCTATGTTTCGTCACAAAAATCTGGGTGCGGCGTATACTAGTACTCCGGAACAATGCGATATGTATTGTTAGATGTGGAGTGAACACAAAATAAAGTACCATAGCTTCAATTACTAGTGACCTGGATATAACACACCCTCACCAGCACAGGCTTGCTCTGCAGCCCCTACTCTCCCTGCCGTTTTGTTATTGTATATTCTGTTGTCTTCTCCCCTTCTGACCCGTAGCTTGAGTACTTAGTAAAAAATAAAAAATGATTTTTCCAACCCCTCAAATTAAGGGGCGTCTGAAAGTATTCCACATTGGTGCGGCCATGAAGAGGCAGAGGCTACGGTGCCTCGAGCAGTTCTCTTACATTCGCAGGACGATTTGCACCATTTTTGTTGAAGCAGTGCAGGTAGTAGTGCTCACGAATCAGGCCAGTTCTAGCTGTAGTTCCTCGTCAGTGAAGTGCTGAACAAGACCAAACAGGCTGTTCCCGGTGTACATCCAGCAAGCACTGAAACTTGTTATATTCACGCTCCCGTTAGGAAGACCTTTTGGAGCTACTCTACTCGTACTGTCTGAAAGCTACAATGGACGAATTCAAAACAATCCTTCACTCGAACGACTGGAAGCTCGAAGTCAAAGTGAAAATCAAAAAAATCACATGTGAATCTTATATCTTGAATCTTGATTTTGCCGCCATTTCGTTCGCTTGCATCCACGTGCGAATGACATCATTCATGTCACGGACGTCGACACACGTGATGATGGCAGACAGACTCCAGCTCCGAGCCTCCGACTCGCACGATCGTGATGTGTCGACGCGACGGTCACAGTGCATGCTCGGCAGACGTAGACAAGATGTTTGAACTTTGAACTCGGGTTTGGGGGGTCAGGCAGGTCGCCTTGGCTAAAGTCGGGTCAGGCTAAAATTAATAGTAAAAAAAAGGCTCGCGTTCGCTATCGCCCATAGACCCACGGCCAAGATCAAGACCGCTGTGAACCATGCCTGCACGAGGAAAATAAATGCAGAATTGGAAAGCGCCACACACCTAACAGATCAAGACTTTCAAAGCCTTACAATGCCTCACTTTGGGAAACATCAACGAGCATCTGCTGAAGTTAGTTGCATTTTTCCTTGTATCAATGACACATCAAAGCAAAAGAGGAACATGCTTACCTGCTGCAACTTTTGTATTCACATCATAAATCCCATGTCCACGGGATACACCTTTCCGCCTGTGCTTCGTGGAGGTGGCTACCACGGTCGCGTACAATGTAGCTGCACCGCCGACACATCAGCTCAAACCGGCTGGCCGAAGCCCATGTTTGACTTCATCTACACGGTTGTGCAGATGAAGGTGGCGGCCACACATTGCACACGCATTCCGGAGCTGACGGGTCAAGTACCGGACATCAATATTATTATTCTTCGAATTTACCACGTGGAATTCGTCACTAGGTGACCCGCTGTTCAGCTCAACGAAAGCCTTCTCTTTATTATTCCTGGTTGTAGGAGTAGCGGGAGCTGCCGAACGCATATATGCGCGCATCATGGTTGCTTTGTTGACATACGAATCCACAACACCTTGAATAACAGGCGGCAGTGCCAACTCTGCTTGACACTTGGCGACAAATGGGGAGATAACAGCAAGGTTAACATATCGTTCCAGTGCAGTCTGACTATCCTCCTGCTCAAGTAGGTAGCAGACCGGAAGAGACAAACCATTGTGCCAGATCAGTGGGATCCCAGAGCACGAGCTGTCACCCAGGAAGGATGGGTGCAAAGCCTGCCATTCCTGTAGCACACAAATAATTCATCCTTCGAGCATGCATTATAGTCAAGCATCAAAGGCAGGTACACTCCGGGAAAGTGATTTCGTTGTACTGGTTCAGTGGTTGGCCATCCACATCCAGCACAAACTCACCACCATAGTCCATGTCTTGGCCCACACAGTCCATGTCGATTCCGAGACCGAAATGGTCGGAGGAGTGCACTGTGCCTGACCAGCACAGCTCTTGTAGCACCTACTACTCCTCTGTTGTCTTTGTCTTTTGTCTTTGTCTCTTTTATTACCCCTATTACTTTGTAGGGATGTGCACATACTATATAAAAAATAAATAAATAAAAAACACCACAATTGGTCTTCGTAGGATGTGAGCCATCAGGAAGACATGCACAGTCTCCAGAGATGGGCATTGTGTGTGTTTTTTCCATTCTGGACAGGTGTCAGTTGCAGAATGTCAGCCCACATTTCTTGGTGTAGTAGTAGTAGTAGTAGTAGTAGTATTCTTTTATTTTCCATCGGAAGCCTCAACAGTGATGAACACAACTCTATTAAGAGGGCCGATAACAGAGTAGAGGGGTGTGGGGTGAGAAAAAATAATAATAAAAGATATTAAATTTTGAACTAAACTAAACTGATACTTGGAACAATAAAGCAGCAGTAAGCAGTAAGCAGTAAACACAGGTATACAATAAAAGCGATGCAGAGCAATGAGGCCGTTTGCTGAAAAGAAGATCAAAATACTTCTGAAAAGACGCCTCGTCTTTAAGCATGGTCATAATGGGATAAGGCAAGATTTAAAGAGATGTTTTTAAAAACGAATTTAAACTAGGAACGCAGTAAACACAGTTATACAATACAGGCAATGCAGATCAATGAGGGCGTTTGCTGAAAAGAAGATCAAAATACTTCTGAAAAGACGCTGCGTCCTTTAGCATGGTCTGAAGGTGCTTAGCAAATGTGTAATTCGTCTTCAAAACATGTAGGTCTATTCCCTGGTTTCGATGAGGGAGCGGTATATCGGTACTCCGAGTAAAAGTGCTTTTGTTGTGTTATAATGTCATTCAACCAAACAGGTAAGGTGCCGGCCATATCACAAAAAAAGAGACAAGGAGAGGAGAGAAACAAAGCCAAAGGGTGGCTTGTACACGAATTTGTACTTGGAATACCGGTTGAAACGCACAACGGTTGTACACATCGACATCGGGTACCGCGTACTAGTACCGGATCGACTCGAGCTATGATCTCTATCGTGCCATTTTTTATTTATTTTTTTTTTTTTTTATTGGGAACACAGCCCTACAAAGAGACATGTGGAGACAAACACAAGACAAGACACAGGGGATGTAGGGACGACGTGCCGATGTACAGGGAGCAACTCGACCGACCAGGGGTCTCGGCGTTAGCGTTGCAACCTGGCATCGAAAAAGGGGGGGGGGGGTGCATGGTCAGGTAGCAAAAATAATAATTTGGTGCGAGAAAGGGGCGCTAGTATTGCACCAAATAATATAAATTAATACGTGTAATGACTAAACCAGAAGGGAAAATGAAGAAAGAGGACAGTAATCATAACAAGCAAGTAGTAGTAGAGAGGTAAATACTAAATGGGTCTCAAATCTCAATATCATCGTCACAGGTACTGTGTGGACCACAGCCATCTCTTTCGGATTAGATCCTTACATACGTTGACCTTGAAGGTTTGGAGGCGTCTTGAATGAGGCTCGTGAAGCAGGAGGTCCGCAGGCAGGTTGTTCCAGGGTGTGATGGCGAAGAAGGGGAAGGATCGCAGGAGGTAGTCAGGGGCTGTGCGAGGGGGTGTCCACTTCAGCTGAAAGGCATGGTGCGTCTGACGTGTTTGCCGTGTGCACATGCTAGCTACGGCAGGGGGCTTGGTTGGTGGCAGCATGGCCTTTACCTGGGGAGGCCCTGGAATGTAGTGCAGCTTGAACAAGTATGACAGGGCTGCCACCATCCGACGAAGCTGAAGACTTTGGAGGATGGTTCCAGGTCCCAGGAAATGCAGGGCACGTTGCTGAACCTTGTCCAGCTGGGCCATGTTAGTTGCGGCTGCGCTCGACCAGGCCAGTGGGGCATATTCAAGTAGGGGTCGCACGAATCCCTTGTAGACCGTCACTCGACCATGGTCGTCCAGGATAGGTGCTGCCTTTCGTAGGAAACCCAGCCTTTGGGAGGCGCGCAGTGCAACACTGCGAGTGTGCGCTCTGTAGGAGAGAGTGGGGTCGAGCATGACTCCCAGCAGCTTCAGGGTATCTGTCTCCTGGAGTGCTTCACCTCCAAAGGTGACTGGTGGAGTGCAGGGGGGAACGTGCTTGCGATGTAGAGTCATGCGCTGTGTCTTGGCTGGCTCAAAACAGATACGCCACTTGCGGCCCCACTCCTCAAGACTGTTGAGGGACCCTTGGAGGGAGGCGGTGGACTGTTGGAGATCGTCAGTTGGCTGTACTAAGCTGTAGAGTGTGGTGTCGTCTGCAAAGCTGCTCAGCTGCGTTCCTGGAGTTAAACATTGTTCAATGTCACAGGTATATAGAAGGAAGAGGCTGGGTCCTAGGATGCTGCCTTGGGGGACACCAGCCTGGATGGGTTGAGCATCTGACGTCTGGCCTCCAACCACAACGCGGATGTTTCGGTTGGTGAGGTAGTCCTGTAGCCAAACAAGCAGGCGTCCGTCGACGCCGGCCTGCTTTGCTTTGTACAGCACTCCTGTGTGCGATACCCGGTCAAACGCACCGGCAATATCCACGGCGAGGACCTGGACACACCCGCCAGTACTTATGGTGTGGACCCATTCATGTTGGAGAGCCGTTACCATTGCAAAAACATCTATCTCCCTGGCTGTCCTCATGGTCATAGATCCTACAACGACGTAGTAGATCTACATAGTCAGTAGGCCTACGAGTGAAGAAAACTCGCAGATGCTGCGACCAGGGAGTGCTCGTAGATCTACACGCCGTGACGGCGATGTACGAGTAGCGATTTTTTGTACAGCGATCGACCATCGTACTCGCTGGCTACGACTGGAACCTGGATACCAAGCGTAGTGCACTGTACATAGCAACAGACCCAGCACTAGTCGCGACGCTGGTCTACATAGTCATTGCCTCTCGATGATTGTAGACTTGGATCAAGCCTTCAGTGAAAGAGTTCTTGTTTGTTGTTTGTTTAGGTCGTTGTTTGTTGTTTGTTTAGCCAACGCCAAACCACTACGGGCACCCGGTTTCTACTCGCACTGGCTGCAGTAGGTGCTTGGAGTGGATATCCGGATCGCGCGGTTGATAGATTCCGTATCTGGCAATGGCACTTCCGATCTGTACGAGTCGTAGAATCTACTGGTTGATGCGCACTGATCTGCTGATCTGTGGCTTGTCAAACTCAGTTCTGCGAAGTGTGATGATCGCTTTCCTACTTGTAGATCGTGTGCTGCCCAGGGAGCCCTACACATACGTATGTGTAGGGCTCCCTGGTGCTGCCTGTAGATCTACACCAGGGGGTTCGGGGGTTTACTACGAAACGCACAACATCATGCTATAATTATTTATAATATTATTGCAGTATTGGGGATAGCCCGTTTTGAGATTCATACATGATGTTACTATTATTGTTGCATTCCCAGCCCATCCCCACTACTACCGACTACTACACATAGCACTATGCACAATAATAGAATGCATAGCTCTGCTTTTCGGCATTGCGCACTCAATCGGACAGCATGGAACCGGCTCCCTGTTTACATGGTTTATGCCCAATAATAATGTTCATGGAGTCGGTATTTTGACGACTCCCTGATAATGTTGCGAGTCAGTGAGTACACCGGTAGACGTCTACGCTCGATTGTATCATAAAAAAGTGACCAAATTTACCCTCGAATCTTGAATCTTGATACAATCTACGCCCACACGTGTGTAGTACAGTACTACTCCCGTTCAAACGCTTCCATTCGACGACGGGACTGTATCACATGTACCTTATATGGTTACGTACTCTTGGTACCACACAGAAAATGCAACGCCAATTTTGCTTTGAACATACTTTCATACTTTCACCTTTAAAGTATATCAGTGTGGCAGGCCATTCGCGTGTTTTCGCTTTTGTTGTCGTTCATTCAATACCTAGTAGTACCTAGGTCCAATGATGAGCTCCGAAGGAGCAGGACAGCTGGCCAGCAGCAGCCGTTGTTGCGAGGGGGAGCCGCGCAAAGGCAGCAAATGCAAGGATCCCGAGGAAGAACGAGCAAAGTTGCAGTTTGGAACTCGAGCTGTGTCCAGACATAATCCTCCACCGGACCAAGCGCCGCTGGTCGCTCCCATCTATGCTTCGTCCGTGTTCTGCCCAAGAAACTTTGAAGATGCGCTACTCGTCCAGACTGGGGTATGGTTTACTCTCGATTTCACGCCAACTCCTGGCTGAGTTTGCTGTCAGGTGGTTGCCTTTGTAGGTTTTACTGTATGACGTGAAAGGTATGGCATGAGTCTCAGATATAATGATTTCTGCAACCTTGCCGTTCCCCTTCCCGTATGTGCTTGCCCGCTTACAGGCTGGCTATGTATACAGTCGATGTGAGAACCCCACCACCAACCTGGTGGCCGACGCCATTGCTGAGCTGGAAGGTGCCGACGGTGGTTGTCTGATGTATGCGTCCGGTATGTCTGCCATCTCCTCCGCACTGCTCACGTTTCTACGCAAAGGAGATCACGTGGTAAGCTGATAGGCTGGAAGTTCTAGCTTGGTGTTTGTGTGTCTGTGTGGGAGAGGGGGGTAAACCTTTTTTTCATAGTTGAATCATTAAAATACGTAAAGGTCACATGTACAGTTGTGGCAAGTGAAATCCGACACTTGCCATAGGGGACAGCGCCTCAAATGGACATCAATGATGTAATGCACTGCACCTAATTTGTACTATAGAGCCGCATGCATCCCAAACAGGTCGAAAGGTCACAGCTTAGATACACACAGTTCACAAACACGGTACACATAAGGAGTATTGGTATCCAATTCCCAGTCATTTTTGCTAGCACCTTTTGAACCTTGACTGTGATGAGTACGAATTTTGTCATCAGACAGATAAAGTTGTATGCAACACATGTACTGTACGTATGCAGGGCTGCAGAGGCTGCAGGATGCACGGTGCAGTCCCTTATGCCAAGTGTCGGATTTCACTTGCCACAACTGTACTAGCTAGTTCTCTGTCAGAAAAGATTTTCGTTTGAAATGCCTTCAGGGCCCATTTCTTAGTGGAAATAGCTGTAGAGCACAATAGGGTCCTGCACATTCAACACCCATTAGGTTCTACGGGATTCTACGGGATTTCGTGCATCTGTACAACGCGCAAACGGCTTATAACGACTGCGGATATAACAACAATTCGCGAATAACAACAGAATTTCCATGGCCAGAGCAAAGTCCCATCTAACTGTAATACGTATAATAGGGATATCACCGTATTTTTTTCTTTCGTAGTAAACCAGGAAAACTGTTTGTTTTCGGGAAGAACTACAGTACAGGATATAGCACAGAAAATTTGGATGAAAAATCTTGAAGGATACCAGAGATATGAGGCGTCAAAGTCCTCCGCCAACCTTCATCATGATGTATGCGGACTGCCATACTGCTGTGGCACCAACAGGGTTTTCCGGAAAGCCTAGCAAACGCTTAGCAACATTGTCAGAATGCTATGAAATCTGGCTTGTAGGTGCAATATAGGTGCAATACAGGTTGCTTAGTCCTAATGTTGACCAAAATACAATATTTCGGCAAGCGATCACCAATGAGAACGAGCGCGGCGCCCGTAGCAACCACCATAGCAACAATGCTAAATCCATTGAACACGAGTTCCCTTACTATGAAATTGAAGTGAGCACTGATGGCTATGGTTGTATATACATGTGCAAAATAATAAATACAGCAGTTTGGTCTTCAGATGCCCAACTTGACTGCGGCAGCCACACAGTTGATCAATCATGTACATGTACATGTACATTTTACATGTAAAATGCACAATAGTGAAATACGCGTACAATCCAATCACTGGCGCAATCCATGTCAGAGCACCACTCCATAGCAAATTCTTTCTGGTTTCAAGGCGACGAGTCGAATACAAAATCATAGCTCATTTTGTCGCAATAGCGAAAGTCTCCGTCAGGTGCAATCTTTCACTAGGGCCAACAAATCATCTGAAACACTCCTAGCGCTTGAACATATTGGGTCAAGAAATTCATTCATTTTGGACGATCAGGAGGTGAAAGTCTTGAAAGCGCGATGAAGAGCGATCCCCCAGCTCGAGAAGAAAGCACTATTCTACATAATTCGAGGTCGCTGAACACGATGGTGGGCGTTTCCTGGCCGTGTACTCCTTCCAAACAGATGAAAAATCCAATTGAAAACTACACTCCTCACAACAAAAAGCTCAAACTACAGTTGCCCAAGCAAGTGCGGCACCAAAACGAGCAGGAAGACCTCAGCTATCAAACGCACCAACTTTCAACTTTGAAAAAGAAAGCAGGACAAAGCAGTTCGAAAAAAACTGCAGCGAAGTCCATGGTGCCACCGCTACCATGCTAATGTACGTGACCCGAGTGAAGGCTGTTTTCAGCTGATTTGTCACGTGACTGAACTCCCTACGTATAATGAGACTTTGCGAACAAGGACACTTTTCTGATACCCCGCCGAGTGTCGTCATACGCAAAGTTGAAGATATTTGTTTGTTTGTGCGTTTTGCTTGTTTGTTGTCAGGTTGCTCCAGACCTGTGCTATGCAGCGTGTATGTCGTATTTCACCGAGATGTGTCCCCGTATTGGTGTGGAGGTCACACTCGTCAAGCCATGCTGTATTGACGAGTATCGCAAGGCTATCAAACCAAACACGGTGGTAAGCTCCTTATTCTGACTTTCTACAACACTGTGGGTGTGCGTGTGTGTGGGGAGGGGGGGGGGGGGTATTCAGCACCTCACCCTGGCATTCACTGCTGTTATCATAGACCTGATCCTGGCCACAGTGTCCTGGGTACGAGCGTACGCACTCTCCCTGGAAATTTGAATTTTTGATTTTCACAGAAACAATTTTTCGCTGACACGGGTCACATTCTTGCGTTTCTAGGACTGTTCTACGCATGAAAGAAGAACAAGAACCACATACAGTGAGTGACTACAACATGATAGACCACACCAGAAAATTTGAAGACGATCGGTGAAAGTTGAGCTGAGTTCTGACACGATCTGTTGAAACAACTTCATGTCGCTCGTCATCACGATTGAGTAGCATCTCCGTTCTTGATAGACCCTTCCCTTCGTGTTCCAGAAGTTATTTTTCATGTTTGGTGAGTTTCTCGTCGGACCTCAGGTCTTTCTCGATCGATTGCCACCTCACTCGATCCGAACGAAACCTAAACTACCGAAACGAAGCCTGCGCTTTTTTGGCTGTTTTTCCGTTTTTACGTGTAGATCTATAGAATGGATCGTCATGTTCGATTACTGGGTCTTTTGTGTCGCGTCGGCGGTGTTCCGCTAGCCAAGCAGAAGCAGAAAACTACGTATTCTGTTTCTGAGAATGCCGAGGGTATTCTGAAATGTTTTGAAGTGGATATCACACAGGACCAACCACACGTGCACCCTACACAGATTTGCAGTACATGCTACAAGGCTGTGAATTATGCTTTGAGCAAGTCAGAGTATATACGTTGTGGTGGAGGATGTGCCGAGCCAAGTAGCTGGCTTCCCCATGATCATGTGCATGAGGATGGTACCACAGTATGCAGGGTATGCACTACCATTGAGCAAGCCGCCAAAGGTGGTCGTCCGGCTAAGAAAAAGAGAACAACAAAGCCACCTGCCCGTACAGCGGCAGCCGTTACATCCACGTGCACGTCTACGCACACAGGCACACACCAGACACGGTCTCGGACAACAGGGATCAACTCGGAGAGTCAGAGCACATGTTTACAGAAATTGTATGATGTAGCAACACCAAGCTATGCAGCCAACAAGAGTCTGAGCACAGATAGATTCATCGGATGCCAAGCTACATTACAATGTACACTATGCAGCAATGTGCTAGAGAGAGCCGTGGAAGCAGACTGCTGTAGAAAGAGCTTTTGTTCCGCATGTGTGTGGGAATGGCTGGCTTCTGATACAACATGCCCTGGTTGCAATGCACAGCTCTCCGTGTCGAATCTCAGCACGCCCAATCCGATCTTGCAAGGCTGCCTCGCCGAATTAGTGGTCAGGTGCGACAATTATGCTGGAGCGCTGATTGGTTGCCCTGCAACAGTGCCACTTGCTCAACTTGCCAGCCATGTGCAGAACTGCGAGAACACTGGTAAGCAATCAGTCGGCCCGTCCACCGCTGTCAGCGATGTGCTCACTGCTTCGCCGTCAAAGCTCCGAGGCAACGTGTCAGACAGTCTCACCAGCCATCTAGTGAAGAGCAAGGCGGATGCTGGCGTACTTCAGTTGAGGAGCCGAGGTCCATCGCAGACATGGCAACGAACAACAGTTGCAGCTGTACCGTCCAACAATGCATCAGCCAGGACTGTGCGGCGACGCTGTGCTGAGCTTGAAAAAACCAGCCAGCGCGTAGCAGGGAGTTTTGCCGGTGCAGTTGTCCAGCAAGCTGCCACATTAAGTCGGCTTAAGGAGGAAGAGCGTAAAGCTGTTCTCATTGAGGCTGGTGTCATGCCAAAAACACCTGGGACAGGCACAACGCTAGCATTGAAAGCCAACCTACACATGCCATGGAATCAGCTCCGGAAATTGAAAGTATGGCTGAAGGACTTTGGCCTGTATCTCGAGTCAGAGCGGGTAATGCGCAAACAGCTCGACGATCTTTTGCCCTTTACCATTGTGGCAGAAAAGACACCGTTCGTAGCAGCATCTGGAAGCGTCGAGCTGCATGCAATGGTGACAATTCCTGATCTTGTTGGGACTGTCCATCACTACTTGAACCAGCTGGAGGCAACAGATCAGCTTCACTGGCATGATGGCGCAATCCCACATGACGAGATATGGGTCAAAATCGGCGACGATCACGGAGGAGAGTCCTTCAAGATGTCGTTCCAGATCGTTAATGTGCAGCAGTGCAATGCTCTACGGCACATCATTCCGTTTATCATCTTTGCTGCTAAAGATACGGCAGCAAATCTGTGCACGGCACTGCAGCCATTCGTCAGTGAGGTCGAGAAGCTGCGCAGTACAACGTGGCGAAACAGGTCAGTGAGGGTCTTGTTGTTCGGAGACTACGAACTGCAGACCACGTTGTACGGCTTGTCAGGGTCGAGCGGAACCCACCCTTGCCTGCACTGCACTGCTATGCGGAAAGAGATTCAGCTACCTGGGTGTAGCGGAGCACCGCGCAGTCTCGATTCGTTGTGCACAGACAACGCTGCCTTTGTTGTAGCTGGTGCAAAATTAGCGGACGCTAAGAAGCACAACAACTGCATCCGGCCACCGATCTTGCCTGTGTCCCTGGACAATGTGATTATTCCCGTTCTTCATTTGGATCTGGGAATATTCGCTTGGATATTTGATGCCATGACCAAGGACTGCCAGATGCTTGACGTTGCCCTTGCATCATCCAGTACAGCAGTTGGCACAGATAGCCGAGCGTACACTGTCACAACAGAGATGCACGAGAGCCTTCGCCAGAAGCAATTGGATCTTCAGAACAAGAGCACAGCAGCTGACAGTCTACAGGAGCAGCTCGAATGGCTTGCGATCCATGCTTTGAACCTGACTGCCCCACAGCTTGAAGCGGCTACAGCAGGAATTCAGGCGAAGCAGCACACCACGACAAGCGCCATCAACTCTCTCCAGGATGAGGTGAAGGCTCTGTCTGACCAGCTCCAGAGCTGCAGTATTCTGCATGGTCCATGTGAGGCCTCGCTGGACAGAACTCTACAGGAGTACAATATTTGTCGCCAGCGGTACCATGGTGGTGCCTTTATCGGTAACCATATTCACCATGCCCTGCAGCCACCAGTGGTTACTGCTTTGTCAAATGCGCCTCTGATTGTCGCCTCCACCACAGAGAGAGCAGCACCTCCATCCGTTCTCGACCAGGCCAGAGTAGTGGCAAAGCGGTATAATGACCTGCTCACTCAGTTCTCTCACTGCCGCAGAAGATACTCGTCCTGCGCAACAATGTCAGCAGAAGATATTCAGCTGTTCGAGAGTGATTGCGCTACCTTCCTCTCCACAGCACGGCAAGAGGTCGTCAGCAGAAAACTTGGGCATGTAACGCCTAAGCTTCATTTGCTGGAATGCCATCTGCCTGACGCCTTGGCAAGATTTAGAGTTGGCCTGGGCCTACTAGCTGAGCAGGGAGGTGAAAGTATTCACGCCGAGTTCAACGACCTTCGCAAGCGACACGGAGGCGTCGTGAACGATGTCGACAAGCTACGGACTGTCTTGAAGGCTCACCTTTCCTCCACGCTTCCTCAGCACGCCAAACTTGTCCCTCAAAGGGCCAAGCGCAAGCGGAAGGCCAATTGAGGACCGTTTCAGGTAAGTTCCTTGCTCAAACGATATCCCAAACATGTTGTTTGTTAGTTGATTTTCAAATAAATTTAATTTTTGTGGGTCCGCTTTTGGCGCACGCATGATTGTTTGCGTACGCGTGCACACGCGCCATGTGTATTACTATGGAAACTCGAAGAGTTTTTGCACGTGACGTGATTGCCGCCATCTTACTGAGTGGCCAGGCGCAAACAGCAGTGCATTGCATACCATACGGGTAGGATTGCAACATTTTCGTTTCAGTTGTACCCTTTTCCCCAAAAAGAGGCTTGGCAACGCAATAATTTTGTGATAAAATTTGCTAAAGCCATAGTAAAAAAGATCTCACATTGCCTTCAGCTACTGCTCACATCCTATTGTTCTGTTATTTGTTATGCACCGGACGAATGAGCTTTCGAAAACAGTCCAGTATCACAGACGAGCACTATCTTTTCCTAGATGCTCGGCACTGTCTGTACAGCCATTCTGAGTGCAGCTCCCTAGCTGGAGTGCTATTACTGGATTCTAGATGACGCCTGGCACTGCCTTCAAGTCTCTATCTGGACATGTGCCAGGCTTGCATTTTCTTTGTGTGTGTGTGGGGGGGGGGGGGGGGGAGGGGGTAATCAATTCAAAATCCTACAATGTGGGAGCATGTCTGCAAAATCGCTCGCACAAGTTCTCATGCATGTCCATGCATATTATTGAAATGCCATGTATGGTATGATACACAATGTAACCTGTGAAGGCGACCACTCGGATAAGACAGCCACCCGCGGCTGTCCCAGAAGACCACTGCAACCAAAGATCAATGGATGCTATTCCCAATTTTCCAGTCAAATGACCCTGGATAAGGAGTAAAGAGACCACCCGGTAGAAGATACCTCGTTTTCAAGGTCCCTTGAGTGGTCGCCTTAGAGACAGGTTTCAACATGTTATATTACGTGCATGCATGTAGTAATAGTCTCTGCTCCTGATTCACATGCCTGCTTTACAGCTACTATATGGCGAGACGTTGACCAACCCTACCATGGAGATGTTGGATTTGGAGGAGCTTGGCAAGCTGTCCAACGAAACCGGACGTCATATTCGCACCATGATCGACAATACGTTTGCATCACCCTACTGCGTTCAGCCGATACAACACGGCATTGATATCGTGTTGCACAGCTGGTAAGTACCGGGACGTGTAGGTTATCGTATCCCACGTCTTTGGTTAAACACCCGGCCATGAAAGGTGTGCAGCTGATGGGATTTTCGGTCTTTGCCACCTGGTGGTGGGTCGGATCTACTCACCTCCCAACCGCTTTAGGAGCTGCATCTGGGCCTTGATCTCAGAGGGTGGTGACGTTCCTATGGATTCGGAAAACTCGGTCTAAGTCTAACGAAAAACTGTCCATTTTTAAAAGGTGTATAATTTGAACACAAAGTGCTGTTCATAGGCCAGACGGCGTGCACGCCTACAAATGCTTTGTGTTATGTGTATGGCAGCTAATGCCAGCTATGCATATGCACATGTCCTTCCTTGTTCTCGTTTCTGTCTGTCTGTCTCTGTCTCTGTCTCTGTCTCTGTCTCTGTCTGTCTCTGTCTCTGCCTCTGTCTCTGTCTCTCTCTCTCTCTGTCTCTCTCTCTCTCTCTCTCTCTCTCTCTCTCTCTCTCTCTCTCTCTCTCTCTCTCTCTCTCTCTCTCTCTCTCTCTCTCTCTCTCTCTCTCTCTCTCTCTCTCTCTCTCTCTCTCTCTCTCTCTCTCTCTCTCTCTCTCTCCCCCCCCCCTCTCTCTCTCTATCCTTTTTCTACAGTACGAAATACCTGGGTGGTCATAGTGACTTGACGGCTGGCTGTGCGTGTTTCCGTAACCATGACGATAAGCACGCCATGCTGCAGATGAGAAAGATGCTGGGTGGAATCATGGTGAGTCTCAGGAGGTAGTTCCTATTGCAATACAGTCGACTCCACTTATAACAAATCAAACTCGCATATAGCGAACCATTGTCCATGTCCCTGTTTGAACCCATACAAAAATGACTCTTCATAGCGAACAGTTTTCGTTTATAACGAACCGAATCTTGTAGGGCTCCATATGAACGAAGTGCAGTCATACTGTCATCGTGCATAGATTTACACCCAAAACAGCGCAACCATAAACGGCGCGTGTTCATATTAGCACCCCCAGTACAGCGCGACCTAATGTGACACTGTGTCACCACAGCTCGTCTCGTCTCTTGCACGCCCCATTTTGGCGCGACCAATTACGTTAACGTCCGAATATAAGCCAGCTCATTACACACGTGACCCATAATGTGCAGGCTCATGTTAGCAAGAGTACATAACCAGTAACACTTAATCTAGCCGACGGGACCTACCGCCCCTACCGAAAACCAAATGACACGCCGATGTATGTCCACACACTATCCAACCACCCGCCAACCATCATCCAACAAATACCCAAGTCTATCAGCAGACGATTGACAGATATTTCGTCCAACAGAGACATCTTCCAGGAGGCGGCACCTCTGTACAACAGTGCGCTCAAGGCCAGCGGTTACGCCGAGCAGATCGTGTACATGGAGGAGAGAGAAAAAGATGAAGAGAAAAAGAAGAAAAACCGCAGACGAAAGATTCTGGTACAATCCTCCGTTCAGCAAAACAGTAGCCACGAATGTCGCGCAAAGATTCTTTCACCTCGTCGAGAAGCATTTCCCACCTCACTCACGCCTAAACAAAATATTCAACAGTAACACAGTAAAAGTAAGTTACAGCTGCATGCAGAACATGTCTGGTGTACTAAAGGCGCACAACAATTCGGTCTTGCGGAAGATAATTGCTTTTTTTAGTTCATCATTGCTTTCTAGAGTTGATTATAAATTGAGTCCAGGCAATATCGCCCTTCAATACTGAACTGGCCATTTCGAGTTGATCATGATGTGAGTCTTTGACAAGTCGAGTGTCCATCTTTTGGGTTTGAGTGTAAATGAGTCGACCTGATTTGAGCGTGCGCGCTGAAGGGGTGGTCTGTTTTGGGGATGTCCAGTTATGGGGATGGGGCTTTTGGGGGGCGCTGAAGTCAACGGCGCTGTTTTGGGTCGCGCTCATGTGGGGGCATACCCGTGCATATGTCAGTCATGATTTTCTGCTTGTATAGTGTGAGTGCATTTCTGTTATAACAAACTTCGGCTATAAAAAACTAATTCTCCTGCACAATGGTGTTCAGTATATCAGGAGTCGACTGTATGTTAGTGGGACAAAGAGAAGACCCGCTCTTACAAACGTGATGAGGGCAATTTTGCCGAAACGTAAGAATTGATAATAAAAAACACTGATGCTATTGCAGAGTGAATGGGAAAGAGCGAGTCAGCTCTAAACTACTGTAAAACCAAAAAGTTTAACGTTTGTTTGTAATTTTGGCATGATAACGTGCAGAAAGTTTAACGATGGCTACCTGGACACCCATCTTTACACAGACATCTCGAACTGGGTTCGCGACAACGTTTCTTCAAATAACGAAAAAAATTGGTCTTTAAAACGTTAGACGTTCCGGTTTTACAGTACGGTCACGCTTCTAAAAGCCATAACGCTGTCAATATACAGTAACTAAGCCAAAAATCTCAATTTCCCAGCACTTCGAGCTTGCGGTGTTTCCTTCTAAACTTTTCATCCGTATTGCGTGTCAGGACTAAAATGAATGTTGGAAGTGTAAGCAGTCGTGACTCGCAACATCATTGCACCCTGAACTAACGGACGTGAAAGACATTATTTTAGTTAATAGGAAAGTTTTGCTTCTCTCTTCAAACAAGATCAAAAACTGCACATGCTCCCGGAAACACAGTAGCTGTAAACTTTAATCATGCTGCTAAGTTCACATCATAATTATTATCGAAAACTGTCTACACTGTCGAAATATCATGTCAGTTTCTTTTTTCCATCTCTTGTCTGCCCGTATCCCAGTCTCCGTTTGAAGCATTCTTGCTCCACCGAGCGGTCAAGACCCTGCATGTCCGTATGGCACAGCACTGTACGAACGCCATGACTGTTGCACAATACCTGCAGTGTCAGGACAAGGTACATGTTTGTATGTCGTGGTGTGTATATGTTGTAGTACGTTATTTTGTGTACGTCGTGTGTACGTCATGTTGGTGCATGCGCGTGTTGCTGTGGTGTGAAAAGCAGTCTTCGTCTTGAGTTCATCATGTCATCGTCTTGAGTTCGTCATGTCTGTAATTGTGTTTCCATCGTCGTCTTGTAACAAGGCCGTCACAGCCGGGGCGGCTGGGTGAGGCCGCCCCACTTTTTCGGCTTTTTTTTTTTTTTTTTTTTTGGAGCACATTACCACAAAGCACAATGATCGCACGCGCAGCTTAGCGCAAACGTGACAAATCCGTGTCCCCGATCGTGGTTTGTTGCAAATCTTTCATTGCAGTTACACTGAAATGGCACCAAATGCCTGGAAATGCTTGCAATTGGCTTCAATTTTTGAATTTTTTTCCCGGGGGAGGGTAATGTTTGTCCCCGATCGTAGCGTCTTCTTCGTTTGTTGCAGAATCAAAAAGACTTTCATTGTAGTTACCATACACTGGAATGGCACCAAATACCCGGAAATGCTTGCAAATGGCTTCAATTTTTGGAATTTTTTCCCGGGGGACAACCCCCGGACCCCCCTTCCATGGCCGCCCCACCTCCAAACTTGGTGCGACGGGCCTGTGTAATAAACAGTCTTCCTAAATGTAGTTATCGTCGTCCCTTTGTATAAGTGTGGAGATGGCACGGGACTGGGAGCAGGTAGAGAAAGGCAGTTACAACATATATACTGTATATGGTAGTGAGTGTACTGTACAGTGCAGTCCACTTGACTTAGAACATGCCTACAATGTATGAGTTGTAAGACGACATGTGGTTTAGCACGGAAAATACTTCAGAACAGAATACATGATGAACTATGTTTCGTTGATGCAAGTAAAATGTGCAAAAAATAGTCAGCATGCAATTCATGCAATTTCGAGCATTTTGACATTATTATAAAGTGAAAGCTGTCTAAGACGACGACCGCTCAAGGGACCTTCACAAGGCGGTCTCTGTCACCAGGTGGTCTCCTTATCCAGGGGCATTTGACTGCAATGGAAATAGCATCCCTCGGTCCAGGTTTCTGTGGTCTTCTAGGACAGGTGGTCGCCTTATCCGAGTGGTCGCCTTGACAGGTTTTACTGTATTACATATCAGTACATGGGACTGCTTTGGGATAATTAGCAGTTCCGGATAATTCGAAGTTGGGGCCTGGAATTTTGAGGCTCGAATTAGAGGGAGTCTACCTGTACTACACTTGCAGTGGACACATTTTTAATTGGGATTGAGAATAACGTGTGACACACAAACAGACTAAAAAGGACAATACTTCTTTCTCCGTCCACCACCAGCACTTTGCATTAGTGCTGAAACGATTACGTTTTTTCCTTAGTGGCTTAGCTGATACCATAACGATCGGCTTATCGGCTAAACGATTATTATAGTACTGAAGTAACTACATCAGTATAAACTTTTCTAAGCACTCGCAGACTCCATTGCAGCCACTCACACATTACAGGGCACCTCACTTCAAACTCTCCAACTACTACTGTACGGTCTCTTCGCTGCATAGGTTCACTTCACTTCCAAAAAATAATAATATTTTAGATATAAATGGAATGCACCAAATTTTCGGGCATGGCCCATCTTCAGGGTGAAAAACCATTCAAAAAGGGAACCGTTGAATGGTTTTTCACCCTGAAGATGGGCCATGCCCGAAAATTTGGTGCATTCCATTTATATCTAATATTATTATTTTTTGGAAGTGAAGTGAACCTATGCAGCGAAGAGACCGTAGTTGGAGAGTTTGAAGTGAGGTACCCTGTAACTACATCAGTACATGTACATTCTGTGAATTTCAAAAAGATTACGAGTCCAACGACGGAAAGCGGGCGCATAGATCCGATGATCCCGCAACAAGTCCGTCAGCTGTTCGGACTGACCAGACGAATACAGACAAGACAGAGGCAACTCACTGGTTGCAACCCAAGAGCTGATGGTGCCTTTTGCCTGTGACTTCGCTGACTCCAACGATGAAGTCAGAGAAGCCGGCCAGGGGTGCAGATCGGCGGATTTCGACGGATGAGCTGACTTTAGGCGCACCAACAAGCAACTAGTTGCTTTTCCTGTCTCTGCTCAAAATAGGCCCAGACGCCAGGCCTAGCTCGTCGTCGAGCAAACTGATTCGGGAACCGTTGGCAGAACGGAAAACATGAAACTACGGAGGATTAGCAAGACGAAATTCGCGTTCGCGTTCGCAAACATTTTTCAGTTCGCGAACTGGATTGCGAACTTTCGCATTTTTCGTTCGGAAAAGTAGTCGGAACACGAATCGTGGATTCGTGTCAGGGCAGTCATAAATTTACCACGCTGTACTGCCTACGTCGTGTCAACATCATGCATGTGCGAATTCTGTTTGCTAATCCTTCTCATAACGCGAATTCCGTCACTGAGTTCGGCTTTCTTTGGAGAGCGAACGCGAACGCGAATTTCGTCTTGCTAATCCTCCGTACTGAAGACCACTTTACTGTCTTTAGCTCAAGGCTACTCGCACGTGGAGGGAACTCCAGCCCCTGCAGCTGGTGTAGACACATACCGAGCCTGCCCGTCCTGCATGCTGTATGTAAGAAAAGTAGTCCGCTGAAAAGACGGCGACGGTGATCGCGTCGATGTTTCTCAGATCGCGCTTGTACTTTACACGTACATCGATGTTGCAAGTGTACAGACATGACTGTACATACATGTATTCGTGTCGGACTCGCAACACTTTCGATGCATGCACGCTTTGTGCGATCCCCAAAAGGGGGGGAAATCCCGCACCGAGCGTAAGTACCATTCTACTCGTTTAGCCGATAAAATCGAAATAACCGTTCGATATATTTCTTATCGAGTAAGTAACGAGTAATCGATATAATCGTTTCAGCACTACTTTGCATATGAATTTGTATCCGTATCAGTATTGTTCCATTGCCATTCCCCATTCCGCTGTGTGTGTATGTGTGTCACGGTGTGTATGTATGTGTATGTGCGTGTGTGTCTGTCTCTCCCCCTCTGTCTCTGTCTACAGATAGAGTGTGTGTATTACCCAGGTCTGGACTCTCATCCACAACACGTCACCGCCAAGAAACACGTCCTGAATGATTCCTACGGTGGAATGGTCTCGTTTGTACTCAAGGGTGGCTATGAGGCAGCCAAGACGTTTGTCATGGTATGTGTGACTGAACGGATGGCATGGTGTGTGTGTGTGTTTTTTACCATCTTCACATATCCAGCTCGAAAATAGTAATGAAAAAGACAATGGTACATGTACGGAGAAAAGCACAAACATGTGTGCATGTGTACATATACTTACCTGGGTTTCACTTTGATGTGTGTATGCATGTGTGTATGCGTGTGTGTATGCGTGTGTGTATGCGTGTGTGTATGCGTGTGTGTATGCGTGTGTGTGTATGCGTGTGTGTATGCGTGTGTGTATGCGTGTGTGTATGCGTGTGTGTATGCGTGTGTGTATGCGTGTGTGTATGCGTGTGTGCATGCGTGTGTGCATGCGTGTGTGTATGCGTACTTGGGTTTGGCATGTGCCTGTGGTGTGCTGGTGTGTGAATGCATTGTTTGTGCATTCCCAGAGTCTGCGCTTGATCATCTTCGCCGTGTCTCTCGGAGGTGTTGAGTCACTTGTGGAGCATCCTGCGTCCATGACACATGACCCCAAAGCTATGGCCTTGCTAGGGGAAGTCCCTGCTACGCAGGAAGTAGCTGGGGGTCTGATTCGATTCAGGTGAGAACTGTGTGGATGACATCATAGGCAAGACTCATGAGTCAAGATCTAGACTTGCCATGCACCATGATTGTGTTATCACCAGGGGTTTCGTAGATCTACGTGAGATAGGTTTTTATGAGGCACATTGGTTTTGATGTGGTGCACAATCTAATTTTTACCTGCGCATTTGTGTGTGCGCGCGTGTGTGCTGCGCATGTGTGTTGCATGCGCGTGTATGTGTATGCATGCACATGTTCTCCCATACTGACACACGCTCATGCTTATGCACTCGCTCATCCATACGGTGTGTACAGCGTTGGTCTGGAGAGTTCTGACGACCTCATCAAGGATTTGGAGCAGGCACTGGCCAAGGTCTAGGCAATGTCACTCTATCACGACTACACGATCCCTGGTGAAATCTCCATTCTACACAATGCCTGGTGGACACTCCATGCCAGGGAGTAGCAAAATGCCGGTATTTTACTACTCCATGCTCCATGCTATGCAACCCCGGGTGATGTCTCCATGCTACATCACCCCTGGATTACCACCATCCATTGTCTCTGACTGTCCGCGGCGCGTATTACTTCTACCACTACAACACCACCACCGTGATAAGACTTGCTTGCTCGTACACCGTGTTGCTGCGTGCACATTGCGGCATTGCTTGCTCTGCCCACTGGCCACTGAGCATCCTACAACCTGAGGATACGTAGACCGTGACCTGTCATCATCACTGTCTGCAAACTGAGTACTACCCGGTTATCTAATAACATTCTACACGACAGCTGGTGCTGAATACCATTATGCTAGTGTGATAACGTGTAGTCAAACCTCTTTAGCATGAACATCAAGGGACCGACGGTATTATGTTGTCAATAATGGGAATTCTTCTCAATATTGCATACCCAATGAACGATTTTCTTATACAGAATGATTTATCTATTCGACGACGAGACAATAACTTCAGTTCGTTCCCCAAGCTTATTGCCCTATTAAAAATGGAGTTACGAATGCTAGTTCTTCTGAAGCGAACACATTTTCTTATCGAGGTTTACTGTACACGCTAACATGATTTTCTTTCCTTTTTTTACAATGTAGCCACAAACCATCATCGGGTGCAAGCGGCGGTAAAAGCGCACTGGGATACATATAGCGATGGCAGCCGAACATTGTATACCCATGCGCTATCATGACATCATCATCACTTTTTATAAAAGCAACTGCCACATACTGGTATGCTGCCATTTCACCATTATAAATTATTTATAATTATTCCATTTACTCCAATATGTCGTTTCGTATGCCTCTAGATTCCGTGTGCTGGCTCCGCACCACAAATGCATGCGAAATGCCCACAGGTCACAGACCGCATGCATTGATCAAGCTTGACCACTGTGTACGGGTATTTCATAATTATGTTGCCATGGTTATGGACATAGGCCAATCACTGCTTGAGAGGGTTTAACAAGTTAATGTGTATGCAAAAATTTTTTTTTTTTAAAAATATTAGGGGTTTTGCATGCACATCCAACTGAGTTTAAATTGTCCGGCGGAGGCTGGGCTGGTTAACATTACCGGTAGTGTTTGATGGATAAACGGCTCCACGTTACTTGGCCTCATCATCCGCTGCAGCAGCAGCAGCGGGCCACGCGTACCATGGGTGAAGCAGACCACAGATTATTATGCTCAGAGACTACATGTAGTTGATAGGGATACAAAACATGGCTGCATGCACACACCAGGCATCTCGCACTGAACAGTATTATTCCTGATAATTGTACGCAAATAAAAATCCTGGCAAGTGGCAGCTACAAGTAAAATCATCCAATGGTGAGGAGCTCCCGGAGGTCAGGTAAAATACACGGTAGATCTACTACGGAAACGCTGCTACTGCTATTTTTAACTAAATACTAGTACTTCCTTTTGCCCACAGCCTGCCTATGGTGAACTGACCAGCAAATTCCCAAAAATGCCACCAATCAAGCCATGACGCCTTGGCGGCGTGCACCTTCTCGGCCCCAAAAAAGCTCAAAAATTCGAAAGTCAAAGAAAAGATGACGACGACAGGATTACAATGTCATGTTGATCACACGAGAAAAGAAATAATTGTCTTGCTATTGCTGGCAGCCTGTGTGAATGCCAGTCTTATTCGTCTCAACGACAACTGTTTGTAAGTAAGTTGTGGGTCGACAACGAGCATGGCGTCTTCGGCGGCAGAATCTGGTGCCGCCGGCCCAGGCAGTAACGATCAGGAAGAACGAGCAAAATTGCAGTTTGGAACTCGAGCGGTGACCAGACGGAATCCTCCACCGGATCAACCTCCACTGGTCTCGCCCATCTATGCTTCTTCCGTGTTCTGTCCAAGAAACTTTGAAGACGCGCAGTTAGTGCAGACTGGGGTACGCTAGCGCTTTCATGTCACGCACTTCCTATTAAATTTTAGAAAATTCGTGAATTGAAATTCCATTGTTGACAGTGCCTACATGCATCAAGTACAAGTGACGTCAGGAGTGAATTATTAGCTCATACGGTTTTTTGGGGAAAATAAAATACCGGCTGTAGGGTATTTGAGTGGCTCCAGTCAGTTGTCTCTCCTTCAAGGTCCACAAATAATTAATTGTATTTACGAACTTGCATGCCTAATAAAAGGAGCACCTCCCCCCCCCCCCCCCCCCGACGTTAATACCGGTATTACTATCGTAGCATGATGCACTGTAGTCCTGCACTGTGGAGCGCCTACACGATGATATCTTGTGACCAGAGAATAACAATATCATTGTTTTACTCTAGCGCCACTGACATTGTGCGATTTCTTGAAATGAACTTGTTTTGAAACGAGTCACATGACACAGAAATATGTTCCCTGAACACTGCATCCACGCACGCAGGCACGCCCCCCCCCCCACACACACAGGCATGCACGCCCGCACATATGCACCCCCCTCCCCACACACATCGTTGAATGTTTGATTTACGCTGGCTTGCATTCGAGATTATGACCTCGTTGCAAAGGTAGTGGATGTTTACGGGTAATAACACTTCAGCAACTTTGCAAATACACGTACTAGACAGTTTACAATCTCTTATGCTTTCAGCAGACTTGGTCAAACAGTGACCTGAATTTCACAAAGCTAGCTACCGGTGTGTTATACTTCCAGTCATAAACTTGAAGAGAATTGGTGAGCACACAGTCATGCTCATTCCCTGGGCACTGCAAATTCACAACTCATTTCATTTCACAGAATCATTTTCATAATGATTCTGTGAAATGAAATGAGTTGTGAATTTGCAGTGCCCAGGGAATGAGCATGTGTGCTCACCAATTCTCTTCGAGTTATGAAGCTGCAGGATGCCTCACCGCTACTTCGTTAGTCATAAACTTGTTGCGGCTGGAAGTAAAAAAAAATCGTTTTAAAAACCCTACAGTAGCTGTTTCTTGCGTGTTCTCATTTCTCCTGTACATGCCCTCTCGTAGGCCGGTTATCTTTATAGTCGGTGGGAAAACCCCACCACCAACCTGGTGGCAGACGCCATTGCTGAGCTGGAAGGTGCCGACGGTGGTTGTCTGATGTACGCGTCCGGTATGTCTGCCATCTCCTCCGCACTGCTGACGTTTCTACGCAAAGGAGATCATGTGGTGAGATAGTAGGCTGGTACTTTTTTGTATGTGTGTTGGTGGGGGGGGGGGGGGGGGGGGGGGAGGGTTAAACTTGTTGTTTTTATTAATTTTATATATTTGAGCCGCACCATGACAAAAGGGTGCTTATGGCAAAACATTCACAAACTGAGTTGTGGATACAGCGCCATGGCTGAATTCTGACTGCTTCTGCTGCAAAAACTGCATTCAAAAAGCTTGATAAATTGCAACAAAAACTAATCGAATTCAAAAAGAAAATGTGCACTCTCAATATAGCATACTAAACTTTCAAAGGAGTTTTTCTCAGTTTGATGTCGCGTGCGATAAGCACCCTTTTGTCGTGTCGCGGCTCATTTGTTACTAGGAAAGGACGCGTGGATACGAGTTAAGAGTAACTCTCCATCACTGTAGGTAGATCTATATACAGTCAGAACGTGCAACAACTAAACGCTACACTGCCAGAGTACAGAGGCATTCAACGGGCTTATGCTTAGCTCCAGCACACCCCCACTGCTGAAATCCACAGTCTTCTGACTCGGAACGTTCATACATAGCCACATTAAACTGCTGTGCCTATATCCCCTGTTGACAGTTCGTGCGCGACTTTAGTCTAACTGAATTGCCCGCATCCATAGGAATGCCACTACTCTCTCAACTAAATCGCAGGGAGAGCCAAATACACTCAGCCTAATATCAAGTGTCCATAACCCCAAGGGTGTGCAACTGGAGATGGCTGCTGTAGGCCCATTGCGCGGCGGAATTCCAACGTTACGTCATGCCGCTGAGGCACAGAGGACAAAACTCTGCATTCCGATCCGCGGCCGCGGTGCTTGGAATCAGGGAGTAGTAGAAGCGCAACGAATGTGTACGTCAATTTTGACGTAATGTTGGAATTCCGCCTTGCGGATCCCCATGTACAGAGTTGCACACTCTAGGGGTTATGGACTCTTGCTAATAATGGATATCTGACGCTTGATCATGGGGTGGTGGCGTCCCACGGAAGCAGAAATGCGGTTCTTGACCCACCCTGTACGCGAACCCGTGCACTTAAAACACTTGATAGTAGCCTCTCTATGAGACAAAGGCAGCGATCAGCGTAGAACACCCATAGTGCAGATTAAGAACTTCGCTGTGATTATCTTTGCCATTCCTGTCTTCGTCATCGATGCAACTTGCGCTGTGGCTGCCACTGCTGTTGCTGCTCCTTTGTGTGTGTGTGTGTGTGTGTGTGTGTGTGTGTGTGTGTGTGTGTGTGTGTTTTGTTTGTTTATTGTCAGGTTGCTCCAGACCTATGCTATGCAGCGTGTATGTCGTATTTCACCGAGATGTGTCCCCGTATCGGTGTGGAGGTCACACTCGTCAAGCCGTGCTGTATTGACGAGTATCGCAAGGCTATCAAACCAAACACAGTGGTAAGCTCGTTATTCCACATCATTAATAGAGGTTAGGCGATTGAGATCAGTCGAGATGCATTGCGTGGAGGGTAAAGAGGGCAGTGATGCACCAGCTTCTTGTTTGTTTGGCAACTAACACTGGTGCATTGCTTCGCCATGGCCCTGCAACTCCACGCGAAACATCTCAAACAATGATGTAATCACATTGCCATTGCATTCTAAGCATATCAAACAATGATGTAATCACATTGCCATTGCATACTAAGCATACCAAACGATGATGTAATCACATTGCCATTGCATACTAAGCATACCAAACGGTTATGTAATTGCATAACCTCCCTAGGACTAGGAGCTCCTGTATCGTCGAAGCTTACTCGATTATCTTGTATTCTAGATGATCTTGAGCAAGCACTGCATTGTTTCCCCTGTTTACCCCGCCTGTTTTTTTACGCTGCAGTTGCTCTACGGAGAGACATTGACCAACCCGTCGGTGGAGATGTTGGACTTGGAGGAGCTTGGCAAGTTGTCCAACGAAACCGGACGTCATATTCGCACCATGATCGACAGCACGTTTGCATCGCCCTACTGCGTTCAGCCGATACGGCACGGCATTGATATCGTATTGCACAGCTGGTACGTACTTCGAAGTAGTGATTTTAACATTGCACAGTGCTCTTCGCTCTAGCAATGGCATCCGCCAATCAAAACGTCGAATATGTTGTGTGCGACATGCAAGCCACGCAGGAGTCCATTCCGGCGGGACAAGAGAAGGACTGATTTATTTGCATCGAGAATGCACACTATAATACAGATGAGAGAGACTGTGCGGAGAGAGACTGTGTGGAGAGAGACTGTGCGGAGAGAGACTGTGCGGAGGGAGACTGTGCGGAGAGAGAGACTGTGCGGAGAGAGACAATGCTGAGACAAACACTATACACTGCAGAATGAGTCTGTACTCACTCATGCACGTACATGCACTTTCCTCAACCTAATCAGGGGTGAAACGAGTTCATCTTGCAGAACGCTACCCGGAATGACGTGCATGTGCGTGTGTGTGTGTGTGTGTGCGCGTGTCTGTGTTTGTGTGTGCATGTGTCCTTCCTTGTTCTCGTCTCGCTATCTCTCTCTATTTTCTACAGCACGAAGTACCTGGGTGGTCATAGTGACTTGACGGCCGGCTGTGCGTGTTTCCGTAACCATGACGATAAGCACGCCATGCTGCAGATGAGAAAGATGCTGGGTGGAATCATGGTGAGTCGTGATTTGTACATCACATGCATCAAAGAGAAGGCGGGTGTGATTGTGTTGCGTGCTGTCCGCTATTTTGATATTGCACCAATATAACACATTTTAAGCCCATTGCGCATTGCCAAATATGGGAGGTATGAGTAATGCATGTGAGTACGCTGGGATCAGCAATGCACTGTTCAACACCCCAGACGACCATGCCCAGGTGGCTGTGTGGGATGTTATGTGAGTACACTGGGATCAGCAATGCACTGTTCAACACCCCAGACGACCATGCCCAGGTGGCTGTGTGGGGTGTTATGTGAGTACACTGGGATCAGCAATGCACTGTTCAACACCCCAGACGACCATGCCCAGGTGGCTGTGTGGGGTGTTATGTGATTACACTGGGATCAGGAATGCACTGTTCAACACCCCAGACGACCATGCCCAGGTGGCTGTGTGGGGTGTTATGTGAGTACACTGGGATCAGCAATGCACTGTTCAACACCCCAGACGACCATACCCAGGTGGCTGCGTGGGGTGTTATGTGAGTACAAATTACGTCATTGCGCAATGGGCTTATTGGAATTGATCTCTGCAACACCTGAGGTTTATGGCTTTGCGGCACGCTGTTGCATAATTTTACTATAATTTTGTCTACTAGAGATCTCATGTCGGTTTTGTTTACCGTTTGTCTGCTCTGCCCGCATTCCAGTCTCCGTTTGAAGCGTTCTTGCTGCACCGAGCGGTGAAGACGCTGCATGTCCGTATGGCTCAGCACTGCACCAACGCCATGACCGTTGCGCAATACCTGCAGTCTCAGGACAAGGTACGTGTTCGTCTGTGTCCGTAAATCGAGGTTCTCAACAAGATTCTCAAAAAGAAATGTGTTATGGATTGCCCACAAGTAGAGGCATTTGAAAAATAAAAAAGAGCGGATCATGACTCATTCATAAGTTTACAAGTTATCCGTTTTGTCCAACACTAACGATTACAAGCAGGATAATGGTGAGTCAAAATGTGCAACATTTTTTTAAAATTTTTAATCCTTGGCTCTCCATTCGAGTTTAATTTGAAAAATATTTTGACAATGCTTATTTCATCAGTGACATTTTTACCACTATCAGCGGGAAGAAAGTGTTTTCTCCCCACACTGGAGCGCTGTTCCGCCGACTTGACTTGACACCTGAGTGACTCAAGACTGGACTGGACTGTGGGGAGCAAACGCTTTCTCAAAGACTATCGCCGAAGTCGCTACCACTATTCTCTAACTAGAGACCACTGAGTCTGTGGATGTTGGTTTTGGAATGGTTTGCGGCAACTCAGCATGTGTATTTTCTGGGTTTCCCTCTCAGTCCTGTTCCTGTGCCATTCCCCGTTCCGCTGTGTGTGTCTACAGATAGAGTGTGTGTATTACCCAGGTCTGGACTCACATCCGCAACACGTCACCGCCAAGAAACACGTCCTGAATGAATCCTACGGTGGAATGGTCTCGTTTGTGCTCAAGGGTGGCTACGAGGCAGCCAAGACATTTGTTCTGGTACGTACGCACTTCAAGGCATGTAGTGTTCTGGTTGTGTGTATTGCGCGTATGTGTGTGTGGGGGGGGGGGGGGAGGGGTTCTAAATCTTTGAAAATTTCCATTTTCACACACATGTGCATTATATTATCATCCTTGAGATTCCCATGATATGTATCTACTTGCCTTTGGACAATCAATAAAATGAAAACGAAATGAAATGAAACTGAGCAGGTTTCTCTTGTGTAACATACTTATGGATTGTCAACGTCGGAACTATACCCTGTGTGTTGCTGTGATGACGTTTGCGGTGCACTGGCCAGTCAATGAGAATTGACGCGAATTGTCATGGGTGGGGTGCATGATTTTGTGCATGTGTGTGCGTGTGTGTGTGTGTGTGTGTGTGTGTGTGTGTGTGTGTGTGTGTGTGTGCATGCACGCACGTGTGTGAGTGTGTGTGTATCTGTATGTCTGTGTCTGTACATGACTACGTGTGCACGTGCATGCGTTGTTGTTTGCATTATTTGTGCATTTGCAGAGCCTGAATTTGATCATCTTCGCCGTGTCTTTGGGAGGTGTTGAGTCGCTGGTTGAACATCCTGCGTCCATGACACATGACCCGGAAGCTATGTCCCTGCTAGGGGAAGTCCCTGCTACACAGGAAGTGGCTGGTGGTCTGATTCGATTCAGGTAAGATTATTCTGCCTACATGTGTCTATGTGTGTGCATGTGTGCGTGCCTGCATGGTGTGTGTGTGCGTGTGTGTGTATGTGTGTGTGTGTGTGTGTGTGTGTGTGTGTGTGTGTGTGTGTGTGTGTGTGTGTGTGTGTGTGTGTGTGTGCCTGGGGAGGGAGAGGGGGGGGGGGGGAGGTGTACATGTGCAGTCAATCTCATGGATAACGAGCTCGTGCCATACTTGCCTAGCTTTGCAAACCTGAGATCAGGACTAGGTAGGACAATATGGGCCACAACCAGCTAAAACATGTCTTAGGGGGAAATTTTTCAAATTTTGTTTTCCTCCAGAAAACAGTTCTTGGGACCTTACTTGACCTCTTGAAGGTGATACAGGGCAGAAAAGTAGTCTACAAGTGCCCCAAACACCGCTTTCAAAATTTGTACTTTGAAATAGAAAATGACAGTTTTCGCACAGTCTGACACAAAGAGACAAACTATTACTTAGTGGCTTTTGTGGCGGAGCACAATACAACGGAACTAAAGATCGACTTGAGCATGTCAACGACATCAGTTCAAAGCCAAGGCATGGCCCAAGTTCTTCCTGGAAAGCAACACGATGCGCTGGGCGGCGTTGCACTTGCATACTCTTTCGATTCTGGCAGTGACACTTTCGATCGTCGCCTGCGTTTCCGAGACTGCGTCAGACGCCTCATGAGAGCTGAACGCAAGTAACGTCGTAAGGCAGCCGGTTCGCCGCCTAAATGATTATGTACTAGCCCACAACTTGTGCCTCTTCGCTACTGGAGACGACGGGGACGAATCAGCTTCGCTGTCGACATCAACATCAATGAGATCCCAACAAATTGTCAGCGTCGCTCTGCAGACCCGCCGCCACGGACTTGCAGACACCTGAACAAACCTGGGCCATGCACAGCGATCGTCTGGCCGTGCGAGCTACTCTAGTATCACTAGATGCGGACATTGTCAGTCTTTGCTCGCCAGCTACTTGAAGTAGAACGCCAAACAAGTGTTTGAACAAAAATTTGAGAAGATGATCGCCACATCATGAATCATTTGAATGAAGTGCAGAGTGACTAGTGAACGCGCTCCAAAAAAACATTTTTTTCATTTCGTCATTTCCCAACTTTTTTACGAAACCCCAAAGACATGTTTTAGCTGATCGCGGCCCATATATACAAATCTAGCTGAGGCATGCGACAAATGCACGTTGGGGTGCCCAGTACCGCCCTCGATATCGGGACGGTCCCCGGCCAAATCGGGATGGTTGTCAGGTATGTCGTGTATAACAGTGAATAAAGATGCGATCTTCAGACCCAGTGGACATTTCACTGCATACTGTTCAATGTCACCAATAACGACAACTCGCAGATGCCGGCATTTTTCTCCTGCACGATCGGGGTCATTATTCGAAAGGTAGACTGTATGTTAACAGTTTCCTCTGTATGTATTTGGGAAATGGTGTGCTGCTATGTATTTCATTCTCCTGTGACTACATCAGTAACTATTATTTTATAAGAACCCAGCCAACAATGAACAATGAATGGGTGTTACGCTCCTCGGCTTTCGTCTAGTGGAGTACTCTCGGAAGGCTGCTCCAGTGCTGCTGCATTACGCATTGCCCACTGCGTTTCGTAGTTAGAGCACTCTGGCGCTAGAGCGATGAGCTATCTTAATGTCTGCGGTGTCTCCTTTGCACCATGGCTGGTAGCTCGGCTTGCTTAAAGCTCGTAGCTGTACTGATGAGGCATTCATGGCCGAAACAGCTTGCTGTCTACAGCGTTGGGTAAGGACCCAGCTAAAAATGGTGTTTTCACTGGGGTTTCTAAAATGGATTGCATTTTTGTATTGTGTGCGTGCGTGCGTACGTGCGTGTGAACGAACGTGTATGTGAACGTATATGCACACCGTACCCTCTCCTGGCATATATACCGGCATGGTCGGTACCCCATCCTCATGTTGCCTGATGATTGCGAGAGCATGAAACTTGAAGTAGCAGCATACAAGCCTTGATTGTCCTGTTGTTGTTCTGTCTGCACACCATACACAGTGTTGGTCTGGAGAGTGCTGATGACCTCATCAAGGACTTAGAGCAGGCACTGGCCAAGGTCTAGGCAATGCCACTCCATTACGTAACTCCCGGACGGCGCTGAGTTGATGATATTCCTCAATGCCACACCCGATGCTCCATGGTGTCAGAGAGGATTCCCTGAGGCTTCTGTAAGTGCAAGTTAGAGTCGAAGGAGTGCTTTTTTTGTGCTGATGTTGCCCCGTTTTTACTCTGAACATTACCGCTCATTGCTACGACACACCATTTAATTTTGTCCCATTTCCTACTTGCACAGTTTCACTGGGTACATGTGTGTGTGAGGGGGGGGGGGGCAGATGCGCTGAATCATGCTCTATTTGGTTGAAGCAGAATTGAACAGTTGGCTAAGGTACTGCTCCTTGTCTAGCTAGTAAACGTGAAAGCATGTTTGCTGGCCGACTTTGCCATCATAGGTGCTCAAGTCTGTATTCTTCCTTTTTTTCTCAATTTTGTTCTTTGCATTGATTTTTTTCTTATCGTAACTCCAGGTTGAGTTACCATAGTTACTTAGGCCCATTTATAGTATCTCTATCCACTGTATATGTATTTTGTTTTGATAGCAAAGGCGTTACTTATCTTGACTAAAGTATAGCGTGTATGCGTGTTTTTTCTCCCACACCCCAGTGTGGCCTAGGAGTTCTACTTTTAAGGACCTCTTCCTTTGCTCCGCATGCAAATTCCACCTTATCTCATTGCTATAGCTTTTTAGAGTACCTTTCAAAAAACACTTTCTCATCGGCTCTACTTTCGAGTCTCTGATCTGAGGTCATGAGCAGAGCAAATGTCTGGTCCACTCACCTCCCACCGCTGTAGGAGCTGCATCTGCGCCTCGATCCTTGAGGGTGGTGGCGTTCCTGTGGATGCGAAAATCCTGACTCTCACCCGAGCCGTGAAATTTTTTCCACGCACTTGCTTTCATGCGTTCCCTTTCTTTTTCTTTTAGGGTCACATGTGTTGTCGCCAGAACACCGTATTTTCCGGAGTACACGCCGCACAATAAACACCAGTAATTCACCCCAAAAAGTCGGTGCGGCCTATACTACGAATCTCTAGTGCACGATTGTCAAATTAATGATCTTAAACAGGGTAGATGTTTGGGTCTGGGTGCGGTTTATACTCTACTGTGACTTATACTGAGTGCAACATGTAGTGTCCTGGTGTCAGTATGCTGCATTCTGCGACTGTCATTTTACTCGCAGACCGTAGGCTCGAGAACGCAATGCACACTCTGTGTTTTTATTGGCTATGTCCACAGCGTACTAGTACGCCGTCTTGCACCTTTTTCTCTCTCTTTCCTTCTTTCTTTCTCCGGGAGCACATACTTATTCGCAGTCAGTGGCGGAAAATCCCGACAGAATCACCGGTTACTGATTACTCCGCGACGTGACCCAACACTGCCATTGACTATATGCTGTATAGAACGCGACAGCATCAATCCCGCATGAGTCGTCGGGATTTGTCTGTCGCTGGATGAAGAAAAGAAGACTGATGACGACAGCAGCAACAACAACAACAATTTCTCTTATTGGCCACAGGCCATCGTGACTCGTGAGAATAATTAATGATTTCAAACAAAAACTAGGACGTAAAAGCTTGACCAGCAGGAGATGCGTCAGTACTATAATTGACCTGTGCAGATGAGGGCAGAGGTGCTGTGCGCTCCCTCGACCAATGGTCTCACGATCAAGGCAGACAGCACTTGCCATGCATGGAGGGCGAAGAAGAAGAAAGGAGAAAGAGAGAGAGAGAGAGATTTAGTTCCGAAAGCTATGCCAATGTACCAACAGCGGTCTTGCGCCCGCCAGAAGGCTCCCTGTGATAAATGTGATGGGGTAACAATTACTAGAGCATCATGTCCAACAATGATAGTAATGTTTGGTTAAGCAATCCATGCCGGCCAGAAGAGATGCACATCTGCATGGGATGTAAGGAGTTGATCATGAGGAAGCTGCAGGTACATGTAGTTAGCTTGCTACTATCTTCTTCCCCAGGCTCTCGGCACGGATTCACAATGTGCTAACTGTGTACGGTCATGCTCCAATTGCTTTGCAGTGGAGCGTCATTTCACATTGCTGCACTGAGAACGATCCAGGCACCCCGACACTTGGTCTTGCGATAACTGCTACTTCTGATGATGAATAATGACCCCGTGGCGACCACAACTCGTGGTGCAGCACCTGAGAGTGCTCCTACGGATGGTTGCCATGGTGTTGCTATGGCATCTTGCTGACGGCTGTGGTCCCCCGGCATCCCATGTACGATGTAGAGGGAGGTAGGGCGGATTGGTTGGCTGCTGCTGCTGCTTGCCCTGGCCGCTCAGTCAGGACTTGCACAATGCGAACACACCCAACTAGACACACGTTGATGTCATATCTGCTCCTGCATGGACAGAAATACGCATAAAATGAACAAGTGGAGGCCATGTTGACTCACAATTTTCTTGTATTGATGGGCGAAAACCTTAGAAGTGAGGGGGGATTACAACGCTCGGAGCAGAGTGATGTGCCCTGCACTCGATCTATATACCGTAAAATCGCGGATAAAAGCCGGGCTTATAAGCACATAAGCCGCTTTCTGCATCAGGCTTTAATGCAAACCAGGCTTGTATGCAAACCATGCTTATATGCACCACTGATATTTTT
Source organism: Sycon ciliatum (assembly GCF_964019385.1). Taxonomy (NCBI): domain Eukaryota; kingdom Metazoa; phylum Porifera; class Calcarea; order Leucosolenida; family Sycettidae; genus Sycon; species Sycon ciliatum. The sequence continues at coordinate 30,749,700 of NC_088648.1, forward strand.
GCCAGGCTTGTATGCCAGGCTTCTACGCGCGACACGCGTAGATCTACCACTGACTACCGGTATGGCGGCAGTTTTACTATGCACCGCACATAGCGCATGCACTCTTGACCTACCCGATCCGCGCTTGCATAGAAGCCAGGCTTCTACGCGCAACAGGCATATATGCATTTGACCCGTTTGATTTTCAGGCTTCTATCCGCGATGTGCTTGTATGCAAACCCGGCTTTTATCCGCGACTTTATGGTAGTCGTACTCTTGCGTCACATAATATGCATGATGCATGATCATGATGTCCCCATCCATATCACAACCATAGATTACACTACACTGTATTGCACCATGCGCTATGCATTATGACACCATGCATTACGTTACACTGCATTGCTGTGAAACGGCTAATTTTAGCGACAGTGATATTTTAGCAAAAGGAGCGATTTCGCCAAAGTTTTGCCACGCCAATCGAACTTTTACGTGTACAGTGTACAGTGCAGTACAGTAGTAATCATAATTATTTCCTTTTAAACTCTGAAACTCGGATCGCTAAAATATTTCATCGCGAAATTACTTGTATCCAGATCCAGAAAACGCTAAAATGTAAAAATTAGCCATTCTATATATAGTGCATAACCATTAGCAGACACCCTTGACTGTAAAGTCAATATCAATTTTGTTATACTAAGTGCATAATATGCCAACGAAGGCTACTTACGGAACATAGGACTGGCAACAAGCGGGCGTTATCCATAGTTCCTGATCGTTCCCGCCTTCGCATCCTTCTCAACAAGATGCATTTCCAGATTCGGTTCGGCTCGCAATGACATCATCGGAGCCTCCATGATGTCATCAGGCAGCTTCTGATCCTCTCATAATGTCTGCTTTCGCACTCAGCGTGCGAGGCATCTTGGTTATATTGTCCGACATGGACTGCTGAGTAGGAATGAAGAAACCTTTGTTTGATGAAGCTATGCGGAGCCGGCTGCACCCGATGATGGTGTGTGGGCGACTGGAAGCCGCTTGGGCAGCAGAATTCCCTCGTAGCTGATCCCGTCCAACTCGACAGTGGCCACAAGACATTGGTTCTCACTCGAAGTGCTACCACCTGCTGGATGATGACCTTCCGCTTGGGATGTGCCACCTGGAGGCTGTATTAATGAGGCTGGGTCAATGGAAGAAAGAAAGAAAGAGAGAGAGAGAGAGAGAGAGAGAGAGAGAGAGAGAGAGAGAGAGAGAGAGAGAGAGAGAGAGACAGACAGACAGACAGATAGAGACAGACGGACAGACAGAGACATAATTATATTATTATACAGAAGAGAAGCTGAGGCTCAAAACAGATCACTTTCCCACACTCCAGTGTGAATTGCGAAGAACCCTAGTAGTACACAATCCCCTGAACTAGCCACAGACCAACTCTCACACACGCGTTTTCTAGACTTGAACCAAGAGTACATACCCCCCCCCCCATGTACTCTTGCTTCAACTTAAACACCCATACATCCTAACGACACTCTACAAACTGTCCCTGGACTACACCAATCACTAAAAGAAAAAGAAAAAGAGAATTGAACACGCGTTTTGGAGACAGCAGTTTTAATAATAGCTACAAAGACAACTAATTGCACAGTAAGCATTTCATTATAATTATGTCGACATGTATGTGTAAAATGTTGTACGATTATCGCAAGGCACACAACGAAAGGGAAAGCGAGGATTCGTTCAGAACTGCTTTCTTGTTACAATCATCAGTGAATCTACGTAACAATGGAATGGGAACTACTTGAAACTAATCTTATTTTATAGGCAAATAAAAATGAAAGAAGTGGGAAAGGATTGTAACAAGAAAACAGTTCTGAACGAATCCTCGCCTTCCCTTTCATTGTGTGCCTTGCGATAACCGCACAACATTTTACACATACATGTCGACATGATGAAATGCTTACTGTGCAATTAGTTGTCTTTGTAGCTTTAAGAAGAGAATTATTCGAATTTTCGGGAGGAATGAAAATTGTAGCCCAGAGACCGTTCGTAGAGTGTTGTGTGAAGATGTATGGATATAGTGGATGGCTACAGTGGAGTCTTCGCATTTTGAGAAATTTAACTTATACATACCAGCATATGTATATCATTAGCCACTGACTGGCCTCCTCATGAGGAACCAAGCTACGCTGACAATAGACCTCAGAATTTTCGCTCACCTCTTTGCAGGCTGATACTGCAAGCCTGTGACTGGACTGTGTCCGGGTAGACAGACACCACACCGCCCCCACTTGCAGTCGCTCCACTTGCCACTGGTATGCTTGTCGGCGGCTGGCTGGCCACCATCCTACCCTCCCTACTGCTGCTTGCTAGGGACGGCGAGGCGGCTACAATGTACGGCGTTCCAGCTGTTGCCGGTGGTAACGTCTGCGTTGGCGGCGGTGGCACAGCGGATTGAAAGCGCACTGCCGAGTGCGGAGCGTGGAGTACTGGTGACGAGGCCGGCGGTGTCTGTACCAGTATCGGCGCGCCGGGCGGCAGGGGATGCTGCGACGAGCTCTGCGCCACGCCCGCCGCCACAGCCGCCGCCGTTGCCATGGTGACGGCTATAGGTGCCGTATGTGCCATGCTGGGCGGTAGGGCCGCCAGGGGTTGATGAGCTGCGGCTGCAGCGGCGGCTGCTGCAGGAGTGGGCGAGGCGCCAGGCGGTGGGGCAAAGAAAACCGGCATTCCCGACGGCGTGAATGCATGAGCAACTGCATACAGGCACAGGAAGAGCATTACAGGAAGATCAGGAACCGTGTGGCCAAAGATGCATGCAGCCATTTCCTGGCACAGAACCAAGAGTACATTCATTTTTATTTTTATTCTTATTTTACTAGGGAATTCCCAACAGGCATCCGATCACCTTTTTACAGGGAACCCGTACGTAGCAGGAGGGTAACTTCATCTCAACAATGACAAGGTTTATTATCGAATACAGTGTAGCTTTAGAGTTCTCAAACATAATGGAACATTCATCAGAGCTATGGAATGAAAAAGGGGAAATCCGAAGAAACGAAAACAACCTTGTTGTCTCCACCAAGACTCAAAGTAGGGACCTTGGCTTAGGCCAGCAACGCTCTAACCACTGAGCTATCGGGTACATAGTGAATACTTGACTGTACACCAAGCTTCCGCTCACCCCAACCCCCAGCTGAAGAGCAAAGCTGCTAAGTAATTGTCACGTTTGTCCTAGTCTCAGTACCATTGTCTTTCATTATTTACGAGTTGGGTATGCAAACATAGTAAAAAATAAAAAGGTTCCTTTTGGTTCTGGCAAACAATACCTTGCATCTCAGGCTGGCCGTGCCCTGACCGCACGTGACCAGGTGTTGCCATGGTGAGGGATGGAGGCAGCGAATAGACACGCAGCGGGAGACCGGTGGGTGCAGTGTCGGAACCTGCACGGGTGACCACTGAGGTATGATCGCGAACCATTGGCCCTGGAGGTCCTGAAGGGCATACAGACGGGAAGAAGAGGACTTTGCAGAGATGAAGCAGCTTAGACATCGCATACTGGCAGCATTCGGAGCGAGTCCAGGACTTTGAGAATTTCAGGACTTCAAGAACCAGACAGGGGAGAATATCCAACGGGCGTGTGTCCCTTGCAGTTGCACTGCCAGCTCGCCTAATTCTGACATTTCTTGCACAGTTTCGGAACTATCCATCTATCCGCTACGGAATCAATGGTAAGAAATCCTCAAACACTTTCTTCAATACTCCAGGACCGGCGGCAGCAGGTTTGGGTTGGTGCAGCCATGCCCTAGACTTTCATACAATTTGTGTACGATATACTGTGGGTATACACATGATCTCCTTAGCAGAAAACACACGTTGGTGGCCAAAACGTTGGTCCAGCCATGGCCTGACCATCCGGACCGGTTCTACAGGGCCTGTAATCGGTGGTTCCACTCCAGCCAATCGATCATGTCGATCATGTCGATCATCAGATGTGGAAGAGAAGAACCCCGCAGCAGAACAAAGTACAAACAAACAAAAACATAACCCCCGGGGGTTATGTTTTGTTTGTTTTTTGTTTGTTTTGTTTTTACGAGACACCACGAACCTCGAGAACAGAATACTGCATGATAGAGGTGACTGCAGACGCAACTGTGGTGGTGAAACTGGAGCATCTTCGCCGACCTGAAGTCCCGGCTTCAGTGTACTCTCGCTACAAGTATTGTCATGGAACCCTACCATGACCCAGGGGCTGAGGCTACACTCCCATCATGAAATCTATATACGCGGGTTCACCCTCTCACCTGGCAGGCTCCGGCCCGTCGGCGACAGTGGCGAAATGCGGAGGATGTCTCGCTTGTTACCGTCAATGGCGGCGGCCAAATCATCCGTGGTGCTTAGTTGCAACATCTCGCACTCGTACGGATACAGATACTTGATATACCTGTGTGTGTGTGGTGAAAAACAAATCGTAGAGCACAACATGAGACTGTATCATAATAAAATCGTATCAATCGAAATCACAACTGTGGTCGCACACGCACACGCACCTACACTAATTTTGCAACAGTTCCAGGCTCCACTCTGCATGATTTTTTATCACGATCAGAGCCCACAGAGCTCAAAGGTGAAGACAAAAGCAATGATTAATTTGGAGCATAGTCATGCCGTACTGATGATGAGGCTTGTCGCCCTCCGCCGACCTGGGGTCTCGGCATCCTGGAGCCATCAAACGCTCTAAAACAAATTACAGTATGTTGGAAACGATGCGAAACTTACTGAACTCTGAGAGTGAATGCGGAGCTGGTGATTGTGGCTGGGATCTGTAAACTGTTTGCGATCTCTCTCCAGAGCTTACGGTTTATCACCTTCATTAGTGGCACACCATAGGCAACATGGAGAAAGAGGATAAAGGGAGAAAAGACACCAGGTAACACCAGTTAGTTGACATTGCAATTCCAAATACTAGTAACAATGTACAAACGAAAATCCGGTGGAACGAAACGTGATGAAATGTCTCTACTCACGAGTTTCATGCTGAAAATCAATACTCAGCAGACTGGGGATATACTCAGTAGTGTGTTGTGTGTAGGTTGTGTGGTCTTGTTCACTATAGGTGTTGTCCCATGGCAGGTATGCAATGCTAGTGGTTCAGCACGAATAACAGTGTATGTTTGTTTGTTGCTGATGTTCAAGTCCGCACGGTGAATAGAGACTGGATCCCAAACTGTGTGCAGGTGAATGCAGATACATGTACAGATACAGGCAAAAGAAGAGGCACAACACGGAAACTACAGAACAAGATGACTACACACACAACAGAGGCGAAAGGCTGTGTTAGCTGTAACTTAAAGTTTCACGCATCGGAGCGATCATCAGACAGCAGCATTCACTATCGAATTCTCTACGAGCGAGCAGGCCTAGATATTTTGATGCTAGTGTGGAAGTTAGTGCATATGTGCGAACTGCGAAGTGAAGACGCGGCATTGGGACAATGGTATTGAGTTGTTTTGTGAGGACAAGACTACTAAGTCTTAGTTTCTGTGCTGTACCAGCCTTCATTACTATCATTGTAATGCCCTTGTGGGGGGGGGGGGGCGGGAAGGGAAGGGGAGGGGGGGGGGGGGGATTCTACAACTACTGATACAGTGTACATAGTCAGCAGATGTTTCAGGTCACTCCTGCATTCAGGTCACTCCTGCATTCAGGTCACTCCCGCATTCAGGTCACTCCTGCATTCAGGTCACTCCCGCATTCAGGTCACTCCCGCATTCAGGTCACTCCTGCAGGGCCTAACAGTAGTTTCAGGTCACTCCTGCAGGGCCTAACAGTAGCCGCGAGGATAAGAGTGGATGCTATAAAATAGTGAACTGGCCCCCGCTCTCACCTCCACCAGTCCTCCCCTGTCCACCACCTCGGTGTAGAGTTTATACAGATCCAGTGTTTGCTTAGCCATGATTGGTATGCGACTGATGGGCGAGCCTGCGACAACATAGCAGCGACAAAAGACCACACACAAAGCTTAACATGCGCGGAAAAAACGTAGGGAAACGTGAAGGTTCCGTGGAAAGTTCAGCACCTCAGGGCTGAGGCTCGAGGGTTCTATACATCCAAGCCAGAAACTCGCCATCAGCAGAGAAGATGTACAGTCACTCAGCCTAGATAGTTGTGATCCAAATCAGTCCAGAATCATATAAATCAGTCTAGCAAGTAAGGAAGCCAACACATTGCAAAGGGATGGGGTTACGATGGGGTACAGTGCGAGTTATTACAGGAGCATATGGATGAGAATGAGGCTAGACGCCATTGATTTAAACGCATGCTGGCTATTTGTTTCACGCAGGTCGGGGGGTAGTGGTTGAAACTGTGAAGGGACAGGTTGATGGCTGAGTAAAATCAGTTACTGATTTTACTCAGCCATCAACCTGTCCCTTCACAGTTTCAATGTTGGTGTGTCGGCATGTGTGTGATGTACTCAGCCTGGTGAATGATGACCTCGTTGGCCAAAGCAATCGAAGAAAACTCGAGTCGGTGGTGCCTGGAATGATTATAATGATAGAATGCTGATGGGAAAGAATGTCTGCCTATGCCGCTGAGCCTGGTTTTGTTGTTTGTTTGTATTCTTTATTTAGAGTGGGAAGTCCAAAACAGGCCCTAGCCTAATAACAATGGTCCCACTAGTGAGGGAATGCTGTATATCTGTGCATAACGATCAGTGAGTGTAACAGCAACTAGTAGGGAAAGAAAAAGAGAGAAGAAAAGCAACTCAAAACAGGAGTTGTGTCTGACAGTTTTCACCTGTTTGGGATAACTACCACATGTCGATAGCATTGCATTTACATCGTTTTTGTTTTGTTTTGGGGAACCCAGCCTCGTGCTCTGCGATTGATGGTGCTGTTAAAGCCTGTTATCATCCCCCCTCCCCCCCCCCCCCAAAAAAGCAACGTACCAGTATTCATGAACCTGATTACGATGGTGCCATTAAAGGCACAAATGGGAATTTCGTTGAGCAAGAGGATAGAACAGGCAGGCAAGCAGGAGCTGCTCACCTCTCTTGTGCATGAACTCAAAAAGTCCATCCAGGAACTCCTTCCTGTCCGGGTTGTCGTCGACCGAGTATAGCTGTACACATGCATACACAGAGATAATTGGGTGATTATCATGCTATAGAACTAACAATACGCTGCAATGGAGTTTGGGAATTCTGAAGAAACGTTTAGAACTAACAATGTACAATGACTGTAATTAAGGACAAAAGCAGCACGGGAAAAAATGGTATGAGTTAGAACTGTGCACCGAAGTAGTAAACCTGATCATATCGACAGTGATGTTTGGTCAGCGTGTGCGGCATCAACACTGACAGGGAGTAGTGAGACATTCAGCCACCTAACACCTACACTGCTCCAACACATCCACAAGGCGCAAACCAACAACCTTCCAACTTGGAAGGCTCAGGTTAGGAAAGGTCGTTGCGCTTTCCTTCCCACAATCGTGTAAGCGTGTAAGCCGGTTACGAAAATAAATTGAGGCAATGGAAAGAATTACAAAGCAGTGCAATCAGTGAATTAAGCTGCATAACCTACACTATAGTTCTAGTATAAATGATCCATATTTCACATTACAGGGTACCTCACTTCACTTCAAACTCTCCAACTACGGTCTCTTCGCTGCATAAGTTCACTTCACTTCCAAAAAATATATAATATATACATGCTGTGCGCAGATTGAGTACATGTACATATTAGATACAAATGGAATGCACCAAATTTTCGGGCATCGCCCATCTTCAGGGTGAAAAACCATTCATATCTCACGGTACAAAAATGGATGAATGGATTGGTGGGCGAGGAACCAACAGGGCAGTACAGACCACGTTTGTAGTCTAAGTGGTGTCAGATCGGATTCTAGCCTCATCACAATGCAATCACGCACTCACGCAGTCAAGCACTATATTAGTCTATAGCATAGGCTGTCATCAGGCAGTGGTCACTATGGCCATGGACAATAGCGAAGGCTGTGATTGAATTATACCGTACTTGGATTATCAAAGTACATGTAGTTCATTAGGCTGGGAACACTCGTACTCCTCAACATGACAACAGACTAGTACAGTCAGTTAGCTGCTCAATCAAGTACTCAGTACTGAGTACTGAGTATCTCATAGAATCAGTCATATCAGTCAGCATCAAGGTTCCGGTCATAGTGAAGGCCAGAAAGAATAAGAACAAACAACCGAGACTAGAGAGGATGCTTGAGACGATTGATAGCCATAAGCTCATTGCGTAATCCTATATTTGGGAGAGATGATGTAATCGCGTGCCGTGGCAAAGTGCCGAGTTGTGGGCAAAAGTCTTTGCCCGCAACCTCTTCCTTGCCAAAGAGTTTGTAAAAATTTATTTTGATTGTTTGGTGCAGTGCTTTTTTCTTGTTCGTGTCTTTAGTTCAGTTTTGTACATTGTACATGTAGTACCGTATGTGATGGCGGCGACTGGGTTTGATCCCGATGGCAGCAGCGATTCTTCTCTGTCAGGAGACGATGGTGACAAGCCTAGAGTCACTGGTAGCTACTGTTGTGTTCCGTTGTGCAAATCTGAGTATGGAAAACCAAATTCACCAAAGTTCCATGACTTTCCAACCGATCGTGCTTTGAAGTCTGCTTGGCTACATGCCATTCGTCGTGATGAAGGGAAGCACTTCAAGGTGAAGCCGAAAACAACAAAAGTTTGCGGACTACACTTCCAAGAAAGTGACTATCGTGTTGTGAGTGATCGTGCTTTGAAACGAAGACAAAAGGAGGGAAAGGGTGGCAAGCCTCGACCGCGCTTGGTACCTGGAACAGTACCTACCGTCTTCTCGTTCCATAAATCAGCGACACAGGGCCCTTCGCGAAAACCACCAGCTAAGCGGGTGTTCTTGAAGCCGGTTACGTCAGACTCCAGTTCGAGTGACGAAGATGCTCAGGCAATGGTTGTGGATGACGGTGAGGGCAGCCACCAGGACGACTCAGTGGATGAGTTGGAGAGACTCAGGCAACAAGTAGCAGAATTGAACTTGAAAAATGAGAAGCTTGACTTAGAACTGCAGTCCGCTAAGTCGTCTCGGGATGTGAGTGTGGGTCTTTGCTCCAAACTGTGGAAAGAGCAAAAGACATTGGAAGAGGAGCTCAGGCAGACAAAGGAAAGCCTGGTCCTGCACAAATTTGACATCCGTAGGTTCTCTGAGAAGGCCCACATGGTGAAGCTCTACACCGGCTTCACGTCATTTGACATGTTTATGGCATGTTTTCGCTATCTGGAGTCAGACGCTGCTGAGATGCGAGCTTGGAAAGGATCGAGGACGAAGCTTGATGGTGAGCGACTCGGGAGAAAGAATGGTCCATTGCCTAAACTCAGCCTGGAGATGCAATTCTTCTTTGTATGTGTCAGGTTACGGCAAGGACTCGTGTTGGACGATCTGGCAGATCGATTCAAGGTGGACAGTTCAACCCTGTCAAGGTACTTCACGTCATGGGTGAATTTGATGTATGTGACCTTTAAAGAATTGCTGGTGTTCCCGTCTCGTCGGCGTATCGACAAAGACATGCCCAAATCTTTCAAGATATACTACCCCACTACTAGAGTCATTATTGACTGCACTGAGTTTTTCATCGAGCGGCCGTCCCGTCTGTCCACCAACAATGCAGCATTCTCCGCTTACAAAAATCACACCACGTGCAAGTCCCTCATTGGAATCACTCCTAACGGAACTATCAGCTTTGTCTCCACGTTGTATGAGGGGTCAATCTCGGACAGGGATATAGTCATTGACTCGGGCTTCATCTCACTGATGGACCATGGTGACTCAGTCATGGCGGACAAGGGCTTCAACATCCAAGACCTCCTTGCTCCATACGGTGTCCGGCTGAATATTCCACCATTTAACACCAAGGCACATCAAATGCTCCCCCAGGATGTTGTCGAAACGAAGTCCATCGCTGCTGTAAGAATTCATGTGGAAAGAGCCATCAACCGCATCAAGCAATATCGTCTTCTTGATGGTGTCATTGACAACAATTTATTTGATATTCTTGAGCAAGCTGTCTTCTCAGCGTGTGTTTTATGCAATTACCAACCCACATTGGTTGCTACCTGATATGGTCTCGATGTCAATACAATTTTCACACCTTCATTCATAAATCGCCCTGTCCTGTTGAACAATGTACATAATTATGTAAATAAGCGAACATTTTTATATTATCACAGACCTAAACGGTGGTGTTCCCAGAAACTGTATTATTTAGGTGCAGCTGTGCGCATTATTCTTTCTATTTGCTGTTTCTATTTGCTGCGTTGAGAGCGTTGTCATTACTCTGTTCTTTCTGGTTTTGGCACCACCCCACACCCTATTATTTGATCATTATTGTATTTCGTCACCTACGGTGTTCTAAGCTGCCATTCCTTTTACTAGTGCTTCCTATTGGCACATCCATTAAACCAGTCCCTTACCCAGCCAGTACTCAGACGCCTACAAATCGTGTTCAGTACTCCACGAGTACAGTGTATTAATTTTGATGATTGAATAGAAAAACAATCACTTTGAAAGAAGATTGTGAGTACTCCACGAGAACTAACAGTGTATTTTATGATTGAATGGAAAACAAGAACTTTGAAAGAAGATTGTGAGTTCTCGAATAGTGCTATGGTGAAGTCTCTCTCTCTCTCCCTCCCTCTCTCTCTCTCTCTCTCTCTCTCTCTCTCTCTCTCTCTCTCTCTCTCTCTCTCTCTCTCTCTCTCTCTCTCTCTCTCTCTCTCTCTCTCTCTCTCTCTCTCTCTCTCTCTCTCTGCTATTGGCCTGGTTGTGATGAAGCCGAGACCCAAGGTCGGCAGAGCATCCCAGACCACGCCACCACTCCCCTTATTCATGGCTCACACATGACGGGTTTACGTGGCTCTAGTAAAAAAAATAGTAACTAGGAAAAGAAAGTTCGAAAGAAGTCCAGTGTTGACATTAAGAACAACATCACATTAGAGCAGCATGAATGGCCGGAAGGTAATGCGAGAAATAAAATTTCTCCAGTCGGGGCAGAAACTCCTTCACAAGGGAATGATCAGCAGCGACAGTTTCCACAAACAGACCATCTGGAAACCATATGACAAAGTCGGCAGCCTCCACATCGCAAACATACATCTGCGTTTGAACTTGGTAGTAGTAGGTGTGCGTTCGCTTGAGGACCAAATTGCCATCAACATCCGTCAAGCATGAAGTCCGCCGTCCAGCAAACTCACGAAGCGACATACCATTCCGCATGGTGAAAGGACACTTGATCTCCACCACACGCTGCAGTTTGCCATTGACCATGACTAGACCATCAGGCGAAGCACTAAGCCATGGTTTGGTTGGATGGATGAAAAGGCCACAGGATTCGACGAGAACAGGAACATCCGAAGTCTGTGCACGTGTGATGTAGGCTTTGACAGCATCACATTCATGCGCTAAGCCATACTTCATAGCCGCTGTAGGATGCTGCGGTGGAGCCAATTTCCTGTTGATGATGGTGGAGAAATCATCACTTCGTCGGCTTGCAATACTCTTAACAAGTGTTGCAGTCACTCGTAGTCGCCGCTCGTTGTACCAGGAGAGGTTAGTTGACTGTCCCTTCGTCTCCCTTGCAATTTCAGCTGCACGGGCACTGGACACAGCAACACGGTGTTCATAAAAATCAGCAGGCGATTCCGGATTAATAGCGGCCATAGGCACAGGCGCCTCACAAGAAGACTCTGGTACACCCATCTGGCGCTCACTGTCTGACTCACTGCTGCTGCCCTCGTCACATTCCGAGTCATCTGGGCTTGGGACAGGAGAAGGTTCAAGTAGCTTTAGCCAACATGAGCTGCCATACATCTTGATCTTTCCCGATTTGTCCTCAGCCAGAGCCTTCTCCTCAACGCGCTCCAAGTCAGTACGCAGCCTGGCAACTGCCTCAGGATTGACGAATCTGCGGTTTGTAGGCCTGGGGTCATAAAACGGGATGCTCTTTTTCTTTTCTACAAGATCTCTGCCTGAATACGTGTCCTTCTTCAGGTGGACTTCCGTTACTCTGCTGGCCTTGACGCGTGCTGCTCGGGGCTGATTCCATTGCATCAGTTTCTCAGTACACGTTTTGGCTGCCTCTTCACGCAGGCCAAGCCTTACAAAGTCCTCCAATGCATATAATAGGCCCGCTATGTGGTTACAGGAACCAGCTAACCCAGCAGGGCATGTGCAATAGGCAGTGAGAACCGTAGGGACATGTGACACACCGCCAGCAGTGCAGCATATCCGAACGTTGTATTTCCTGTCCTTCCGGAAAGAGGGCAGGACGACGCAGCGGACAAAACAGAATTGTGGAAAGACAGGCAGTGAATTGAACTGGATCTTCTGGATGTGGCCTGACTTGAAGAACCTGAACCCTTTGTCTATTCCACGGAACGAGCTGTACTTGGCTGTGCCGGAATCACCAACCTCCTCGTCATCCTCCCCATCATCATCCTCCCATTCGTCATCAACTTCAGCAGCGAGAGCACTATCAGCAGCGGCAGCACTATCAGCAGCGACAGCACTATCAGCAGCGACGGCACTATCAGCAGCTACACCACTATCAGCAGCGACAGCACTATCAGCAGCGACAGCACTATCAGCAGCTACACCACTATCAGCAGCGACAGCACTATCAGCAGCGACAGCACTATCAGCAGAATCACTGGCATGTGAAGTAGCAGGAATAGCAGCAGTGTCGTCACCTCTTGCAATCTCGTGCCCACTGATGACTTCCTGGACCGTCCGCTCTGTGAAATGCACATACAGGGTTCGGAATGAGAATGATGGCAGCTGACTTAGATTATCCTTCCATCCCTCGGTGGGGAACGGGGGGACACTTCTTAGATTGGGGTGCACGACACCTGCGGACTTCAGACGCTCAGCTTTAGCAGCAATGTTTACACCACCATCAGGGTCAACAATTTCATGTGCCAAGCCACCACGTATGTAGTCTTCAACTCTGTTGAACACAAAGAACAACACCCAAACAACGAAATAAATTTCAAAATTGAAAACATTGACAACCGAAAAAGGAAAATAATGATTATGGGAGGATATGTGGGATAATTCCTAACTAAAGGCGAAGTGACGTAAAACCCAAACAATGTTACTTCCCGGTTCTACTCACTACATGTATTACCATACCGTCTTGCAATTAGGTCTAAAGAAAAATCCCAGCACAAATCTCACCTTTTCAGCAATTCAGGTTTCGTTCCCGATCGACGAGCATTACGGCAAGCTAGCCAACGCTTCAATTCTTTCACGGAAAGTTGACTTGCCAAGCGTTGAGAGCCATCAGGATTCCGACCTAACGATGCTCCAGGCACATCGTCCTCGGAGAGCTTCACAGCCTGCGCCTCCATCTCCGATAAACAAAATACTACGAAAAGTGTTCCTTGCAGAAGCAGCTGACACGGCCTAGATTTGCTTCTGCCCACAACTCGGCATTTTCCAGGCTGGTCGCGTACGCATGACATCATTACGCAATGGGCATATGGAGATACACACTCATGACGTCATACATGCATAATCCTGTACATGATACACATGCTGAGTATGCAGAGTCGGCATTGAGCAGGCACCATGTATATGTACATTGCAGGCGGTGATCACCGACACAGGTCAAGTAATTCACACTGTAGAAAGAGAGCCAGGGGAAGACCTCCCTTGAAGCTTCTTTCAGAACTACTGCAATGCTGCCATAGACAAGAACATGGCCATGTACATTCTCCTTCGTCACTTGAATACCATTACATGTACTGGTTAATAATATTAATAGCGAGGTCACCCAGTATCAATACATAATGTACTGGTTAATTAATAGCCAGGTCACTTTGAGTACTCTCATGTGGGGTGGTGCCTTTGCTGTTTGCATTTAATACACAGAGCTCATGACTCGTTAGTTTGAGCACTCTGGCAAGGTAGGTTCGGGCCTGATTTAAATCTGGCTTTGGAAATTTTATTTTCATTGCTATCAGGTTCGGCCTCATTTTCTCTGCGTTGCGCTGAGGAGTTCACAAAGAACGAAACAGCATGCTGTCCGCAGATTGAGGTTAGCCAGTATCAATAGGCGGAACAGGGACAATAATTCATTTCAACTCTCAGTTTCATGCTCAACTAGTGTAATCACCAGGCAATATCCCAGCACTTTATGCGACCCCGGAAAGCATCATCAGCGCACAACTCCTCACAATTGTTCTTCTGTTCTCTCCTTCTCTTCCTAGCTCCCCTCCTTCTATTGTACTGTCTCTCCTCCTAACTTTTCGTATCATGTACCTGTCACTCCGTTCATTTTCTTCTTCTTTCTTTCTGGTGCGTTTTATGTCCCCATGACGTCGAGACCTCAGGTCGGCTGAGGGAAAAAAGCCTCACCATCACTATGCTCTCACTATGCAGTTTTTTTGTCTTTGCCTGTGAGCTGTGATCATGGTAAAAAAAAACACACACACAATTCCCATCGGTCGAAGCGGCTTAGCTGCATGTTCGGAAATTTAGTTTCGGGTCTACCGGTATGATCGTAAGAAGAAGAAGAAAACAGGGATGCGCGCAATCATCCACTTCAGTGAGCCCCGCTTATTGGTAATTTAACTGGCTAACAGGTCCAGACAGATTTAGGGCGCGTTCGAATTGTCTTCATCAATTGTTCGAACAAATTCCCAAAAAGAATAGTTGAAGTGTCCCAATAAAACTGTTTCTATCAATTTAGAGTTTTTCAGTGGAATTGTCAGGGCGATAATGACGTCCGCGATCCGATCGACCATCTCGACGTGGCTATTCCAAACTCTTCGGAACTAACTCCCCACCTGTCCCATCGGATGATGTTATGGAGTTTCGAGGAGTTTGAAGGAGACTTTCGTTTTCTGACGAGGCCAATAAACCACCTCTTCAGGAAAACGGAACTCCTCGAAAATGCAAAGAATGACAATTCGAATGCGCCCTTAGCAGGGGCTATCAAGAATGGAGTTATCATTGTGTGTGCATGTGGACTATCAAGTTTCATTTTCGCGTTATTTTGAAATACGTTTCGGTTTGCCTTTTCGTTATTTGTTGCGCCAGAGTCTGTGCTATCATTTTTTATGATTGCCTGTATAAGAGACTTGTTCACACTTCAGTGTGCTGCAATGTAAAGTATGTTGAAGGTGCTGTGTGGTGGTGTTGCGTAGATGGGCGTGCAATAACAGCGTGCGCGCATGCAACTTTCATCAACGAACGTGTCCATGCAAATGTCTTGGAATTCCCACCAGTGTTGCAGGCAAGTGTAGAATGAAGTTGGAATCTTCTCGAACATCTCTTTAAAAAAAAAAAAAAAAAAAGTAAATTATCGTATCCGTTCCCGAAGGGAACTCACGACGGCCGCTAACACCCGATAAACCCTAGCGGCAGCTCTCTCTTTACAGGCATGCTAAACATGTGCAGTACGATCACTACAGACATTCTACAAGTTTGTGCCTTGCACGGCTGCCCCCGGCATAATGCCAACAATCGACATTGTCCCCGCTCCGCCTCACATTATGCAACTGTAGATTATGGTATTTAGGTCCAAATACAAGTACCGACTATGGAGTATAGTATTTCCAGTATCAGAATATGAACGACCTGTTTATGGTGCGCACGATTCGCAGTATGTTCAGCCATTCCTGAAAACACAAACTCGTTGACCTTGACACCTCGCCTTGTGGCCACTCTAGATGGCGAGCGGCTGACAGGACTCACTTCTCGCCGCAGACAACTCGTGTGTTAACATGTCAATACACACCTAGTACCTGACGAGACAATAATACACTACGTTGGTAAGTTGCTAACGTTGCATTGTTTGATTCATCTGATACTGTCGCAGTGGCAGTGAGGTTGCTGCTCATTGTCGCGACATGGTCGTGCTAACATTGTAGGACTGGTCGCTATGGTGTTTCCGGTAGCCGTGCCCGGCGTATCGCCCTCGCACAATACGTCCACAACACAATGCGCCTGGCCACGCCAAGATACTGTTGTCTCGCGCAAGATTACTCCTTGAAAGTGGCCCAATAGCACTTGATCGTGACAATCCAGGCAAGCAGCAATGTCGTACCTATCAGCAAAGCATTCTTTTCAATTAGGAACGCTTCGCAACGTGCCCCGAAAACACGCACAAGATTGACGCGAGGAAGATGGCTTTCCAGCGAAGACGCGCAGATGTTTACTCACGCTGGGATGTGTGACACGACCGTTCGAACGTGCATAAAGGAAGACTGGGACTATGTGATACGTAACACACTAGAACCATCCAGTGGCCCTTCAGGTGACAATTCCTGGGCAAAGTGAGGTCTAGATTGCCCCAGACTAGAACAACAGCCTGATCAAACAGCTACACTGCGCCTGTGGAAGCATGTAAAGAATCCGCTCCTTGTTCTTTAATTTGACAGCACATGCCTTCAGGTGAAATCTTCGGTTGACATTCGCCCATCGCCTTATCAGCCCGTCGACAGTACAATGATCACATGTTCATTGTGCTAGTAATCACAATGTCAGATGAAGACAGATTTCTGGGAGACAATAATGCAATTAGAGTGAAGAACAGAACCACCTTTAGGCTCCTCACCTGCAACATTTTAAATATTAAATATTTTAATTTTCGAACCAGATGAAGACTTTGAAAAGACTGTTATGATTATCACGCAACCAGCCAGGAGTTCACGAACTTCATTGTAGATGTTCGGACCGGTTCTACGCAGGTCAACTTCGGACGCAGCGTGGTGACAATGCTGGGCAAGAGGAAGCGTAGACTGACTGTTCTAAACTCCTTCCACTAGTACTCAGTAGTGCACACGGCTGGCCTGTTACTGTTCACATGAAATTACACTCCATTGAATGATACTCCACCCCACCCCTACCCATCCACTCCGGTAAAGTCAACCCAAGATCCGGATGACTCCATACCCAACCAGTTACCTAAAGGAAAGAACTCCCTTGGAGACTTCTTGACAACAAAAAAAAAACAATTTTCGGATTCCGGCTGGGATTTTGATGAGCATCCATGTTCATCTTGGAAATTCGGGATATCTGGAACCAGCCAGGAATTCTTTGTAATGACATTATCCCCTGGGGGCGAATAGTCGCTCCCGTGTATTGTAACCGTGTGCAAACCCCGCATGGCTGCACGTTTCATGATATGGGCGCGCTGACAATATGGGCAGATGCGTGGCGGACTGTCGGATGGTTCATCATGACATGCACGAGTACAGGACTAGACACTTGCTCAGGAACAGGGCGGAGCAGATGGTCGCGGCACAAACAAAGGAAATTATGGACGAAGCGCGAGCATGCACAAACTGCATAATATGATTATGCCGCAGTGCATACTGCGCGGCAGATCGCATCACCTGAGTCACAGCCCTGCTCCGGCCGCTGATTGCCGGCTAAGTGACACACGCGCAAGGAAACAGAGGCAATTGTCGCAGCTGTTTGTTTCAACACACTGAGCGCGTCGAGCAATCAACAGCTTTATGCGCACTTGCCTGCAGCTAGCTGATGCTGTCAGTGCATCGGATGATTGCAATTAGATGCGATTCACAAACACAATAGCCGGCCCTTGGGGTGGATATGTCAATTATTCACACGTCTTCATCAGACCCTGCCCTGATGATATTGCACCTCATCAAATACATCTACACATGCACATCAGGCATCATGCGATGGCATGTATGCAATCAGCCGTGTACATACAATGTACAGTGAGTGTCATAGTGCAGAGGGTGCTGCGGGGATTATCACTGTTCGATTAGCATAATTCGATCAACAACAGAATTTAATTCAATCGACGGCTGGTGTGAAATGTTGAAGAAGGCAGCGCCGGTGTGAAGAGCTGTGTCGGACAGCCCCAACACTGCAACAGCACTGCATGTAGTCTGCTCGCAGGTGGAAGATTGGCGATTAGGCCTATAGGGGCTATAGACGGGCACCAGGTTCGGGTGTGTCTGCACGTTTCGACTTGGCAAGTTCTGACTGACAGTTCGTTTGCGATTCACAAGATGTCCGCTCCATCTGGCGGCGCGTTAGAGACAGTCCATTTGCACCATAGTTTTACAGTGTCCCTAGAGCTAGTGTATTTCCATATCGCTGAGCTCCCGGCCTAATAAGTAATTATTTTAAATCTGTTCAGGTGGGCTAGAAGTTAGCCTGTAGGACTAATATGCCACGGTGGTCTCAATACCGTGCTGTGGAGACGATGTGATGAGCGCATTCCTTGCTCTTCAAAGGTCACCAAAATGGGCCCACGGCAATGTAATGTCGTGCAGTAACGTACGGATCCATGGTCCAGGGCGTCACGCTGCACTTCAATCTTCATGGCTAATAGGTACGCCCTTGGTATTGTATTCGGCCTCAAGAATTCCGACTGGCATGTGGTTTACACAAATTAGGTGTTTCCCTTTAAATCATGTGCGTGTTTGTTGGT
>NC_088648.1:30773356-30916002 GCF_964019385.1 Sycon ciliatum
ATGCGTTTACTGTCATTTTGCCGCGGTACTCGTATTTAACTGATTTACCCAGCCGTGTCAAAACCGCGTGTCGCCACAATGCCGGGCTTCATAGGGCCTCATCTACATTGTTGATTGTCTACAGACAATCCTGGTGTGCTTGCACAACACGTTGGCAAGCACGTACAGACACCGGGTGTTGTCCTGCGCGTAGCCTCGCCTCTTGTGTATTTTTTGTATTTCAAGGATTACCCAGAGGATCTAGGCCTGTCGAGGGGACCTCCTACTCAGAATATTTTCATAATTCGGGAAAGAGTATAGGTACAAAGAAAGAAAACAACGAAAAGAAGCAAACACAGCAACTGCGCAAGTCTTATACTGTAAATATACAAAATTTCGGCACTTCACGATTTTTGACATTTCGACGGCAGTTTATTTTCGGCGTGGGGTAGAGGGCATGGTATAGTGCGACAGATGCTGTGAAAAATGTCATCGGCGTTTTAATTTAGGCGTTTTGGGTCGGTGCCGAATATAGCCGAAATTAAATAGCTGCCGAAAATTTGTATATTTACAGTGTCGGAAGCAGGCGTGTAGCTTGTATACAGTCAGCTCAGTCCGGTCACCACACCTGCTATAGCTGCTATAGCTGCTATACCTGCTATAGCTGCTATACCTGCTATAGCTGCTATAGCTGCTATAGCTGCTATAGGTACCACGTAGTGAAAATAGGTAAAACTGGTGAATATGAGGTACATGGTCACCACACCACAGATAAGCTCTGGTACATGGTCACCACAACACAGATGTACGAGCTACACACCTGGGGAGGGGAAGGAGGGGGGGGGGGGGGGGCACTCGGCTGTGTATGGATGCATGGACAATGGTTGGTATCTGCTATCCTAATCTGTGGTTTCTGTGTAGTTGAAACACGGCGATTCCATTAAATCTGCCGCAGCAGATGCAACGGCGAGAGCGGCTGCGGGGGGACTTGACACCAAGCCTACGATATCAGCACCAAGTAAGCCGCACGCTTTTTATGTGTTCTCTTCATGTGTCTGTGTGTTTGTGTCTGTGTATGTTCGTGTGTGTGTGACTCTTTTTCTCTCTTTCACACACTCTCTCCGTCTCTCTCTCTCTCTCCGTCTCTCTCTCTCTCTCTCTTTCTCTCTCTCTCCGTCTCCCTCTCTCTCTCCCTCCTTCCCTGCCTCTCTCCTTCTCTGTGTCTTGCTGTGGGTAGTAAGCTGTGCTCTTCAGTGTGTATGTTAGGCAGCGGCGTGGAGGACGGGGGGGGGGGGGGGGGGGGGGGGGTATTGGCAGACTATTGGACCGTGCTACGCCCTACCCAGCTGCTGAGCACTTTAAAACCTGCTCTGTGAAACAAACAAGAAATATCGTTCACAGAAATTAGGGCTGAAACAATTATACAGAGTGGAATCGATAAACGTTAGTGTTCAAAACGAGTGCTAACGATTGTTTATGCATGCATATCAGTGACGGTATTCTAGACCTTGCACTCCATCCGATAGTGAATACAAGTACAATTATGTTCTTTCAAGCGCAGTAAAATTGACTTGTGGCTTTGAAAGAGATCGGGAGAGAAGACTTTGTCTTTTCAGTTCATTTGTGGGAAAGGTCAGAGCAGTTGCCGGAGGGTGATGACAAGATTCTTCGCTCTAGAAACAACGTGAAATCCTCTAGTTCATGTTGATAAACCAGCCGAATGTCTACATATGTCAACAGTGTGGAGCCACAAATTTCTAACGTGGTAAAGGTATCGTGGAATTTCTTCATAAACTGGTGTTCGAGGTACACGGGTAGAGCCGACAAGAATCGATAAAACCAACATATCGATCGTTAATGATATTGAATGATCGTTTCAGCCCTAACAGAAATAGTGCAGTTTTCATTCGGTTTGCAACTTTCAGTGGTTACTTTATGATCGGCGTCTCGGGTGTTGAGAACATGCATACCGTGTTTCCTTGAACACCCGCCGCCCCTTGATTACCAGCCGCCCCTTGATTACCAGCCGCCCCTTGAACACCCGCCGCCCCTTGATTACCAGCCGCCCCTTGAACACCCGCCACCCCTTGATTACCAGCCGCCCTTGAACACCCGCCGCCCCTTGATTACCAGCCGCCCCTTGAATAAGCGCCGCCAGTTTATTTGAACTGAGGGTTATTCGTACACAAGTGCAGAGCAGTTCACAATTTATACGCAATTTCACAGCTACGAGATGACCTTCAGCTACGATGTCATACTCCTTCACATGCAGCTAGTGCTGCTCTCTGTTCGGACAAAGGACTCAAAGGCGATCTAAAGAAGGGAATAAATCGAACACGCCATGATGATGACCTCTCACAACATAACGAAGAGCAAGACGAGTTATTTTATCGACCACCAAAAAAGAAAATGGGACGCGAACAAAGTAAGGGGTCGTCCGCAATTATCGAAAGTTTTTTCCAATCCGTAGTAGCTTCAAATTTTTCCTCACCCACCCACCCACCCCCCCCCCCCCCCCAGTCCGTAATAAAATATTATTGATGGACACACACCCCAACACATATGGAACAAACTCGTCCATTCCTTTTTCGCTTCGGCAAAGAATACATCCTTGTTCGTCGTCTTGGACAACTGCCACAAGCAATTTATTGTTCTGTAATAATCAGAGTCACCAGCGGTTTTGAAAAAGGGCTGCTTCTTCACCGCCTTTCCAAACAACGTCGCCTGTCTGGACATAGTCAATAACAGTCGTCAGCGCCAGCGCTAGACGGAAGGACTTCAAAGGAGTGCATGGTAGACGGTACTCTGGACGAAGGAGACAGTGAAACTCAAAAATAGAAAGTGTCGACTCGCCGTCGAATGCGCCGAACTTTATGATCCCCGGCCCAGGAGCACCCAATGAAGCGCGCGCGTGGGCGCAGAAACTGCCAGAACTACAAAAATATTTGTAGTAGACAGTTCGCGCGCAGCCGCGCGTGGAAAACAGGGGCTACACGTAGACGTACACGTGGCACGCGCACGTGTCATTTCGGAAGTTTTTCAATCCGTAACTGTCCTTGACCCACCCACCCACTTTCGAAGCTACTACGGATTGGAAAAAACTTTCGATAATTGCGGACGACCCCTAAACGGATGAAATGTAAGACGCACTGAGGATTGTCAAATCTACAAAACCAAGAACTCAGATCGGAGAACTAATTACTTGTCTAGGAGAAAGTGGACACTGACGATATGAAAGAAACGAACGCAGAAAGAGAGAAAAATCAAACGGGAGAGAACAAAACTTGCGCGTCCTTTTTTATTACTGCATCCAAAATTTTCAGCGTCGACGTCTTCTTGAAGCCCCTCTACTTCATCCTCGTCGGCATGATGGACTGCTGAACATGCAACTAACTTGCTAGTCGAGCCTCAAGCTCCCTCGCCATGATATTCTTTCCAGTGCAACTGGAAAAGAAAAGAAGATGCACTAGCCTACAGTGTAGCTGGACAACAAAGGTTCAACAGTGCACATTGTATGTGAACTCTACGCATACAGCACGCACATTGTGACGTACGACTATTTTTCAGATCCGCACCCGTTTTGCTAGTTTTGAATACAGGCCGCGGCGGCTGTTCAAGGAAATACGGTACACACCACACCCACACACACACACACATACACACACACACACACACACACACACACATACACACACACATACACATACACACACCCACACACACACACACATACACACACATACACACATACACACACACACACACACACACACATACATACACACACATACACACACACACATACACACACACACACATACATACACACACATACACACACACACACATACACACACACACACACACACACACACACACACACACACACATACATGTACATACATGTACATACACGCCTTGACCTAGGTAGTACACTTTGCCTTGGTACGCTACAGTTCGTACCATCCCTCCACGGCATTCAGGGCCTTCAGCTCTGCATTAACGCAGTCTTTCCAGCGCTTGCGTGGGCCACCAGGTGGGAGCAGGCCGAACAACAGAATCTGCGGGATGCGCTCCGATGGCATGGGAGCAATATGGCCCAGCCACTCAAGCCGTCGTTGGCGAATCAGGACAGCAAGCGGACGCTCGTCTCCCCACATTTCCAGCAGCCAATCCTTGCTTATTCGTTCTTTGTCAGGCATTTATCATTCAAATGCCAAGAATGGGACGCAAACACTGCATGAAGAACGTGGAAGCAGTTTCCACTTGGAGGTCAGGTAAGAGATCGTGGCCTTTGACGTCCAGGCATCTGTGGTGAGGTCAAGTGCTGGAGCGTTCTGGAGTAGCTCCATCAGTTCTTTTCGTGCTCTTGCGTGGCACTTTTGGATCATGCCAGCGATGCAGGTTCGCGATGGCACAGTGAAGCCAGGCTTCAGGAACGACATGAGCCTCACAAAACCTCCTTCGCTGGCAATCCCCAGAGGTCGCATATTCTGGCAGATCCAGTCCACCCGCAGGTTGTATATTTGGGAGACCTTCGCCGTGCTGCACGGTGTCCGCGACTGCCGAACGCCGAGCGACGTTATGGGGAGAGTCCCTTGCCCAGTTGTCACTTAGCTAGAGGCGTGGTTCGCAGCAGGCTTCGAAACGACGAAGGGATGACTAGTTCTCAAATGGTTCTGGAGGTTCGTCGTCCCTCCACTATAGGAGTAGGAGTGCTTGCAGTGGCTACACATTCCTTTGTTCTCTACCGGTTGAGAAATGTGCTCCCAACCGAAGGAACGTTGAGACGCCAGCTTTCCAGCCGTAGTCGCCATGATACTGCAAGGGGTAACAGGGCATGCGCTAAGGATTAAAATGTGCTCTGACACAATGTCCTGCCAGTTGCAAAAATGGCCGAACATGTCCGGACATGCAAATTGTCACATCAAATCACACAATGTTCAGTGTAGAATTAATACCATCGAAATGTTATTACAACGTGAAAAGACCTTGGCTGCTGCTGCGTCGTCAAGTTTGCACAAGGCTCGAGCGATTGGCGCATACTCTATTGGGTTTCCGCTTGGTTGGTTGGTTGGTTTATTTTAACTCGCACAATAAACGGGATCTAGGCCCAATGATATAAAGGCGAATGGATAAGCCGCATTTAGAAAAGAGAGGACAGGACTTAGAAAATTACGAAAGAAGAAGTATCTGACAGAGAAGTGAAGCGAGTATCAGGGGTGACAGGGTGGTCGAGGAGAGCTAGGGGGAGGGTTAGTCTGAGCAACAATATGGTAGGCAACTTATGCTAAACCTTTTCTGTCTTGCTATGGTCCGAACGTCATCCGGCAGCAGGTTCCAGAGTGTAGATCCTGCGACGCACGGCCGAGAAGCGTCAGAGCGAGTGGAGGATGGCTGACTGAGCAGACCACTGGACCTCTGATGACGGGTTCCCTGCCAGCAGATCTGACGAACAGTACAGACAACGTGGCACTAGCTTTCCCGTGAAGGCATCTCCCGACAAACACTAGTAGCTTGCACTTGCTTGACTGCTCCTTGCCAAACAATGCCATGGCACGGCGATGCATTTCAGAAGCAGCGCGATCTTTGAAGGTTGACGTTTTCAGGTTCCTGGAGCCAACGACGAAGGAGTTAGAAAAATTCTTGCTGCTGCGAATTTTATCAACAAAACGGGAACTCATCTTACACTTCAAATTTTCGACAACGCTATGATCCGAGGGACTGCGCTCATAGCTCAGCCAAACAGAAGTTGAAAGCTCCCTATCATACTCGCCGACCCACTTGTCACAAATACTGTTAAGCGTGAAATTTTCGCGGCGTTTTTAGTTCGCGTTTTCAGAATCCGGACGGGTTTGCGAGGTTTTAATTTTGCGATTGCAGAATGGCATTCTTGCTAAACCGTTCATGGATCTCCTTTTCGCGCTGTCTAAATTTCGCGACTTCCACGCGGTCGCGAATTTCGCAGAAATTAAACCATGGCAATAATTTCACAGTTTACAGTACTGGGCTTCTTTTCATCAGCAGTGCTTGGCTTTCTCTTGCCAGACGACATCACTAATGACTATGAGACAAAGGATTGACGTGCCTTTTCTTTTTTTTACTTTGCAAAAAAAAGGGCGCGGACGCTTTGTCCGGATGTGTGCAAAACATCCGGAAACCGACCGTAAACGGTCGGAAATTGTCCGATGTCCGACCGTTATTTCGCGCCCTGGGTAAACAAATAGAGTCTAGAGAACGGAAACTGTCAGACGCCAACATGTCGGACCGGAAAGAGTATCGAGGTGACAAGCTCAAGTACGTAACGAAACTACGCACAAGCGTTCCGTTTGCAACACGTGTGGTTGCAGGGTGAACTGAAGTCACCGTGCGTCTCGACTACTGTAATTCATGTCATTTTAGGTGCATCAAAATTTCGGTGCCACGGACCTGCCAGGTTTCAGGTGTATTTTAGAATCAGGTGACCAGCATTCCCATCACAAACAGTGTATACCCTAGTGCCTTTTAGGTGTAATCTAAATTTAGGTGCCTGGTTTTCACTACCGAAATCACCGAGATTAAAGTTACACCAAAAGAATATCGTGTTGTACAGTATATCTTGCTACCGTTACCTGTCGTATCTCACAGCTTGCCGTGATCTGGTGTCAATGATCGCATCGTCCAAAATACTTACTCAAAGGCACCCATACCAGTGGCCGCGCGGTACGGGAAACGCTTTTGAAAAGTCGATCAAGTACAACATTTCGAGTTTTCGTTTGTTTGAAAGTTTCAAACGATTATTCGGATTTCAACAAACGGCGAGGAGATAACAATTTATTGCGATCCGAAGATTATTCGGATATTCGTACTAGTCGTTTAACCCCTATTAGAAAGCCTACGAATGTCGGCTTGGAGAGGTACCCATCACGCACGTGCACACACGCACGCACACCGGAGAGCGCAACACAATTTCGACATTACTCATGGTATCCTGGCACTTTCTGGAACGGTCAGACATTGCTAGACACTGTGATTTGAGCAGATTTTTGTGGTGCCTATCTTGCCCTCAAATGGAACTTTCGGTCTTTGACTACTTTGTGGTGGATCTGATCTCTTCAAAGACCACCTCCACAACCACCACCGCTTTAGGAGCTGCATCTGTGCCTTGATTCTTCAGGATGATGAAGTTCCTGCAGGAACGTAAACTCAGTCTGCGTGAGTCTCATGCGAGCCATGTGTGTGTGTGTGTATGTGTGTGTGCGTGTGTGTGTCTGTGTGTGTGTCTGTGTCTGTGCATGCGTGTATATGTGTATGTCGATACGCCCTTGTTATTTCCTGCATAGTTCCTCTGGCAGCCAGTACAAGTACAAGCCAAGGTATGCACAATTGTTTACAGTCCAGTGTGTCTGGTGTTCTCTTCTGTCTCTCTCTGTCTCTCTTCTGTCTCTCTCTCTCCTCTCCCTCTCTATCTCTATCTCTGCCTCTATCTCTCTCTTGTCTCACTCTCACTCTCTCTCTCTCTCTCTCTCTCTCTCTCTCTCTCTCTCTCTCTCTCTCTCTCTGTCTGACTCATGCACACACCAACACATAGCCAGATGCAAGAAAGGAATAATACCAAATTTCTTTTTGTAAATCTCTGCATAAAAACCGGTTCAACTGTGTGTGTGTGTACGTGTGTATGTATGTGTGTGTGTGTGTGCACATGTGTGTGTGTGCGTGTGCATGTGTGTCCGTGCTCATCTGTTTGCTGGTCTCTGCATTAGAGAGGGCGTGTGTTTATGTTGGACAATTTGATGATGACCCGTTGCCACCACCACCAGCTGCACCAGCCAACAACGGCACGCCTCCCCGGAAACCGCAGCAACCGACTGGAAAGCCGCTACAGCCTCCGCCCAGTCAGCCCCCGCCGCCACCTCCATCGCAGTCGCCGGCTAGAGGCTTGAAGGAGCTTTCCCCGCCGTCATATCCGCCGCCGTCTCCCTCGCCGCCGTCTCCCTCGCCATCCTGTGACACGACAGGGTCCGTGTCATCCACCACATCCAAGGCAAAGCAGGTGTTGTTGGAAAGGTTTCTGCTGCTGACAGACTCTCCTCAGCCCACTCGACAGGCAGACACTGACGACCCCGTACTCGATGACGTTGCACCGCACGACCCCTCAGCGCTGGAAGCCTTCTCCCAGTACCGCCAGCGAGCGTCCGCGTTACCCCGGTCAAGCACCATCGAGCGGCCGAAACGATTGCACAAGCAAGAATCCTTGCCGGTCGACCCCGCCACAAGCACTAGATTCTTACGAAGTGACACGGTGTCATGCGTGCCGGATGCCGATGCTGCCGATTTGGTGGCCAAGCGTCCAAGCCGCCTACCTCCGCCACCCCCGAGGGAGTCGGCGACGGACGACGTGTTCGGAACCAACGATCGTTACACAATACACGGCGAAGCGACGGTGAGCGAGCTGTCCATGCTTGAGCCAGCGCCTTCGTATCCTCCCCCACCTCCGCTGGACATGTGCACGCAGTCGCTGCCCACGGCCACTCCTGCCGCACAATCCACCCCCTCACCCTCCTTGCCGTCATCACCGCTGAGTCGGGACGAGTACACAACTACACACTCTCCGCTGCCACAGCAGGTCGGCGACGGGGATTACACGCGTCTAGAACGACCCAAGACGTCTCCGCCACCCGCACCGACAGGCGGGAGGACGGCTCCCCACCCAAAGCCACCTCGGCGTAACGTGGGAAACCAGGTGCCTATGAGACCGCCGCCGGTTCCCCCCGGCCAGAGCATGGGGGTCGTGTCGGGGGTATCGTCCCGAGACACACTACCCGGGAGCTGCGCGAACACCAAGCGCGCCAGCCTGGGAGCAGTGTTCACTTACAGCGGAACATCGGTGTCGCAGGCCGATTCACCCGTGTCCTCTCTGGCCTCCGGAGCGTCGTCAACTGCGCAGCAACCGGAGCCAACGGCGGTGGTCGTCGATGGCGACGAAGGCGATGCGTCAGCGTACTCCTCTCTACAGCACTGCAGCATGGTCAGCACAAACGCGCCGAGCGACTACGAGGAGTTCAAGCCGATGCCACGACGTCGCTCTTCCGCCATATCGGTGGTAAATCACCTTGGCGGCGGAGTCGGTGCTCGGCGAGTGTCTAAAGCGAGTGCGGGCAGTGCCCCAATCAGGTCACAGTCACCGTCTGCATCGCCACTAGAATCACCGGCGTCCTCGCGATCTCCACCACCGCTGCCCATACTCACGCCCGACGCCAGCATCATGTCGGCGACGGGCACGCCGTCGGATTACGAAGACCCTCACTCGCTCTCCTCCAGGACCACTCGCAATCTGCAGAAGGCAGCACAGTCGCTGGCCGAGGCGCCGGAGTACGCCATGTACACGGACGAGTCGGTCAAAGCGCGCTTCCAGCCGGGCGGGCCGATGGTCAAGATGGCATCGGATTCCCTGGAGGACGTGGCAGGCAACGGGGGTGGTGATGACGCCAGCGGTCTCTACACCACGTTTGTCAAGCCGCCGCCGTCACGCAGAATGACATCACCCATCCTGACGGCCACGATGCACGCCTCCGACAAGCCGCAGGAGCCGGAGAAGCGCTCGCGCTTCAGCCTGTACCACAGCCCGCTGCGGTTCATGCGTCGCAGCTCGGGCAGCAGCTGCCACACGCCGACCAGCGATCGTTCCGGATGCAGCACGCCTCGCTCGCCGACATCACCGCGTCACTCCATCCCGCCGTCGCCCCAATCCACCGGCGGTAGCAAGAGGAGAAGCAGTGGCAAGAAGAGCCGCTCGCCCAAGGGGGGAGATAACTCCCTGCCGGCCATGTTCATTGGCCAGATCTCGGCGTGCACGTCGCCGACCAAGGTCGGGGAGATGCGCCGATCGGTGACCCTTAAGCCGGGCAAGTATATGAACGGCTCACAGATCGGTGAGCGTTACTCGGACGTGCCAGCCTCCACGTTCCGCAGCTCCGGGTACGTCCCACCGCCGCCGTGCTGCCCTCCGCCCGGCGATCTCCCTGCCGGCAGTACCCAGGTTAGTAATGACATGCTGCCACCCCCACCACCACCACCACCAGCAGCCGACGCCACAGAGTGCTTCGTCGACCCGCTGATAGCGCGGCTCCGCAATCAGTTCAGTCAGATGTCCGAGGAGCCCAGTGTGGATGAGCAGTCCGTCGACGGAGCGTCCATGATCGACGGAGTTCAGGCGTTCTACCGCGGCGGGCAATTCCCCTCACTGGATGACTTGCTGCCCAACAAGCAGGATGCCAAGGGCGACGGCCAGGATGTGTCGTCGTCTCAACCCGACCACGTCGTGGCTAATGGATCGTTGCCACGCATGCCACCGGCCATGCCACTGAATCCACCGCCGCTCTCACCCAGCGTTTCATCGGTCAAGACGGCGGAAGTCTCGTTCTCCCAGTGCACATCGCCGACGCGCGGCAGCAGCCGTGCAGATGAAAGCGTCGTCGCAGAACCAGCCACAACGGCATCCAGCAGTGGTGGTGGCAGTGCTCCCGCGTCACGCCTCAGCCCCGCCGAGTACTCCAAAATCAACCGTCGCGCCGCGGGCTCGGTCGACATCGACGGTAAGACGGTCGTGGCCAGCAGCCTCTCCAGGCGGAGAGCCAGCAAGCAGGCAGCAGAACCCGACTACTCGGTGCCCAAGCGGCGCACAACAGTTGGTAGCAGCCGTCCGTCGGCCATGCAGAAACAGAGCCGTTCGATGACCGTTACCAGCGCCGTGCCCGGACATCCGCCACCTACGGGAGACTTCAACAGCAGCGTGGGCTGGAATGACGGCAGAACCCCCGACGGTACGCAATCACCGACAGGAGCACAGCCGTCGTCGGCTAACAATGCAGCTGCAAAGCGGTCCGGTTATGCCAAGCTACCGCAGGCACCAGCCACCTCATTCGCCGCGCTGCCGTCAAAGCAGCACCTGGTTCGGACGCAAACGGCCACGGTGGAGAACAACACCTACGCCAGCGTCATGCTCGACGGCGGGCGTACGGGCACCAGCGCCGACGAAGACTCCTCGTCAGCGTTTGCCAACGACGAGGAGGAGGCACCGGCGTCCGAGTATGCCCGGGTCCTGGTGACCAAACGGAAAAGCTTGCGGGTGCGCGATCGCCCACCCAAGGTGCCGGCCAAGAAAGTGGAAGCCAAACAGGGCAGCGTAGAACTGCTGGAGGTGTTTGAGCGGCGACGCTCCGTGGGTTCGATCCGCAAGCACGGCCGCCGACAAACACATAGCGCCACTTCTCGCTTGAGCTCCGCTTCTAACTGCGAGGAGGAGGACCTGTACTCGATGCTGACATACCCGGACAGCGACGGCAATCGAGACGGCGGCTACGAGGGTGGTGAGAGTGGCGCGGAGAGTGCGGGCGGCTTCTCCAGACCCTCGCTGGGCAATCCAAGGATGTCGGCGAGGTTCGGAGGTAGCGAGGACTTGCTCGCATCGCCGAGTCCTAGCGCTGCTTCGTCATCCGGGCCGGCCGTAGCGCCCCCATCCAGCCACCACCAGCACCATGACCAGCAGCAATACCGGCCTTACTACAGACAGTCGGTGGACATTCTGGACAGCTCTGGCTCCATGGGCCGATCAGGCATGGCGAGTGCGAGCTTTAATGCCCCACCGCCGCCGCCGATGAAGGCCGGCCACTCTAAGAAGAACGACAGTAAACCGAGCCTGTCATCAGCGGCCAAGGGCCACAAAGGAAAGCCTGACGCTCAGACCAAGTCCAAAGGTAGCAGCAAGGTGTCTAGCAAGAAAGACGAGCAGTCCACCAGCTCACAACCGGCCATTCTGAAGAAGATCGTCACGCTTTCTCGTCAGGACAGCGGGACTTTCCCGAGCGTATCCAGCAAGAAATAGCTCTGATGTTGCCAGTCCCTCCGGCTCAGCAGTGGTGATGTGCAACCAACCCCATATCGCAGGGAATGCTTCAAGCAACCGAGGCACTTAGAGGAGAAGAGCTCGTGGCATGCAGCATAACGTTCTCGAATGGTAGACACTCAGGGCGGTGCCTGCCTCCGGACTCCGGGCATTCCTACACACACACATGTAGTGGCAGATTTGTAATGAGTTCTATGCTATACTACCAGTAAACTGGGACACTCAGAGGTGTGTGCTTACAGCCAGGTAGATTCCGGTTGGACTCTCACCTCGTGCCCAGTCACCACGCGTCCCTGCCACGCTCATCTCGTGTGTCATTAGCAACAGCTGAGCAGTGATGTTCCTACCTCAGGACTGCTTCGTGACTCCGCTTTCAGCGCACCGTATTTCTCCCGGTGGCCAAGCGTGTCGGTGCGTGTTGCAGTGTGTGCGAGTGTGCGTGTGTGTGCGCGTGTCCATTGCAGCGGATGCATTGGCAGCCCGAGGCAAAACTCCAAGCGCCACTCGTCACCAGGTGCTCGGTGAATTGTCGCCGTGTCCAAGCAGAGGATATGTAGTGAAAGTCACGCCAGCGCCTAGCTCACTTATTCTCCTCGCCGCGCTCGCGTGTGAATGTACATGAGTTTGTGTGCGTGGGCACGTGAGTTCACGTGTGAGCACGTGAGTTTGTGTGTGTGCACGTCAGTTCATGCACGCACTTGCCTGCCGTGCAGCGAGCAAAATGATTTAAACCTACTCTCCCCGTACCCTGCGAAGATGTCAAAGAGTGGCTTGACAGGATCTGGCATCAGACAAAGCTGTAGCTACAATTACAATAGCACTGGCACCTTCATGCCTAAATTCCTTTTTTTTTGTACACACACCGCTCCCATGGCTCTACGAATAGCACTCGCATATGTACCAGTAATATTTTAATATTTTATATATTTATTCCCAATTTTAGCGCTCAGTGTACTTTGCTGCATTCAGTAACGGGCAGTGGCGCTGCCTTTGCCCTAATTTTCACCCGTCCGTTTGAACCTGAAAGTGTTTCCTGGTTTCCACGAGTAAATGTCTCAAGTCTGCAACGATATTTTTCTGAACCGAATGCCTAACTTCTTGGCCGTCCCCAGTGTTGGCTCGCTCCTTGGCCTTTTGCTTTCCTTTTCTACATTTAAATCGGTTGAACCAGTCTCTTCTTGTGTCTGTAACTCGCACCATCTCAATGTCCCTGTGCTCTACCAACAGTGCTTGTGCGTTTGTATCCGCGATACACCACTATCAGACTGTACCACCCGAAAGCCATCATCTTCTCAGTGCTCCCCGTCCTTCTGTCTGCCTTTCTGCGACTCGTGATACCGACACTCAAAAGGCCACCTTTCTTTCTTTCCTCCCTATTCTCATCGTCCCTGCCAGTCCCGCCTTTCCGTGAATATCGTAAGTATACTCGCTTGATTGTTCGCACATTTTTATCTGTCGTCTTCGAGGCTCTACTTCTGCTTATACTCAGTGGAATATATTTTTTAAATACAGTTTCCGACAATTTTTAAAACTTTTAACATAGCTTTGAGTCACCGGTCTCTATTCAGGTTTAGATATTTTTTAGCACATTCTTTCTCTGTCCCGTGCAACCAAACGCACACTACTCCACAGTGTGTGTGCGAACTCACACACGCGCAGTGCTGTGCTGTGACGCGGAATTTCAAGTCGGCGTCATTGTGATCAGAGCGCTCCTTGCCGGTGCGGTGTCCGGTCTTCTGTACAACGGCGTCAACCTGCCCGCCGACACCGGCACACATAATATTCTGTTGCAAGTCTGTACAGTGGAGATTGGATATAACAATACTCCGTCGGGAGAGAACAAAATGTCACTACTAGTAGATTCGATCTGTTACTTAACCCGATCAAGGCTTAGCTAACGACTTACTATTATATAAAACCACTTGGGCAACAGAATTGTGCCGCTAAACTCAATCTGTCGTTGTATGCAAGGTCGTTAGATTCGATCTCCACAGTACATGTATGTAGGATCAAATGCTGCTGTATTTCCTCAGGGAGTCACTACTGGTCAGGGAGTTGCACGCAATCCCCTGCTGTCGGTCTATGGGGTGTGTCAGATAATAGAGAGGTTAAGATGCACGTTATTTCTGACGTGGCGCAAACAGGTTCAGGTCGCGTTATTTGGCTCGTGCGTCAAAAAAAAACAACGCAAGTGACTTTCCGCTCGCGTCGAAATTTGGAGTCTTACGCCAAATTTGACGTAAAATTGCGCGGCACGTCGGAAATAAAGTGCATCATCTTAACCTCTCTAATACGGTTGCTGTACACACGCCATGCATTGCATCATAAAACACGCCTGTACATTTTTTCCGGGACAGCTCCACGCTCCAGGGGACTTTGACTGTGGTTATGATGCACCGCGAGAGTTCACTACTGTCTGCGGCGTGGCGTACTCTGCTGCACATGTACAGTACTCAGTAGTAGCATGTATCACTCAATGAAATCCAGTCGCGCCACTCAAGTACGCGCCGGGCGTTGCGCAGCCCTAGACCTGTGAACACTGGGCTGGGGAATGGTGCCAGGCGCAAACTTGAGTGACGCGGCTGGATTTCATTGAGCAGTGCTTTAAGTTAATCCGTTATCGGGCTTGTTGTTGTATACTGTATACGCTTTGCTTGTTGCTTTAGCAGGTAAATTTACATGGCATTGTACAGTCGACTCACTTATAACGAACTCGCATAGTCTTACGTAAACTACATGCGCATCTGTGTTCCGCCATACGGAGTTTTCAAATCATGTAGCTGCCCTTGGCAACTCCGAACGCGGCAGTGTACGACCAGATCCGAGATCGACCTGGGGAGAGAGTCATAAATTTGTACCCCAATCCACTTAGGCTGTCATCACACCACGTTCTCCGACTCCCGTTTACGTCTACGTCTATGGTGAAAAAACCAAAACGGGTGGTCGTAGACTTCTACGATCGTGTCATCAGACAGGCACAGTTCTTGACGCGTACACGCAGTCAGGTTTTGTGGAGAAATAATTTTTTTTTTTTTTTAATTTGAACCCACGTACATCGAAGTACAGGGTCGCTCGGAAAAAGGCTGGGGGAGATACGCACGTTCATACAAAAAGTCGTATACCCCCCCTCTCCATACGTATATACCACGTCCACGGGGACGTGGGCCCACGTGTGCGTATCACAATGTGTACAAAAATGATTTTTACCCGCCATATACGCACAAAGGCCACATTTCGATCCGTTGGATCCGGTCAACCCTGCTCCCCGAGGTGGGTTGACCGGATCCAGATTCGACCAATCGAAAGGGTGCGAATCCAATGGATCGGGATCCCGATCCTACTAAATGAACATGCCCTTAGTGACGTCCACTGTTGAGGTCTCACTTATTCCGAAGTGAACATTGTATCAGCAGCGCAGTGGTATGGGCAACTGATGTATCGGCCTGGACTTCGCCCAGAAGCGTGGCATTGTAGACCTTTTTTAAGCCACCTCGAGCATGCATTAACACATACACCGCACGCACACATCTCTTCCACACACACACACATGCACACTCACTCACAAACACACACAGAAGCACACGTACACGTACGTAAACATATTTCCTTATTCATTTTCGGTATTCCCAGATCGAGGAATGTGGTCTAGCAGCGGGATCTCCGCCCTGTGTATTAAACAATACATCATGTTTAGAATAGCCGGGGCGCATGTAAAGAACAAACAGCTGGACAAACACGCACGCTCACACACACACACACACACACACACACAAACACGCACACCCATACCCACACACTCGCAAGCACTGCAGGAAGCACGCACGCATGCACAGTCCGGATCCAACTGTTTCCAAATGATATTCTAGAGAAACGATGGTGAATCAAGGAGCCTGCATGAGATACTATTACCATGCTGTCCTTGATTGGAGTGCTGTAAATTAAAACGTTCTGCTAATTATAAGTCATAGTGTTGTCTGGCGTTTTGCAGTGAATAATCGATATCGCATTCACTACTCTACTGCCTGATTTGTCTGCGCAAAAGTGGTCACCACGGCAACTTCAATGCCACTGTCGCCAGTACCGCTCCCGCTGCCGTTGCTACCGGCAACCTCGGAGACTGGCGGCAGATAGGATACATTCTCGGGATCGGCGCCAGGACCTTTGCTCTGCGGCCCCTTCGCCTGGGCCTGGGCGATGTCGCTCGCCGAGATGCCATCTATCGAGCCGTCACTCATGCGCCGATGTGCATCATCCAGATGTATCACTGTTTTCGTATCTTGCGCGACCAGGGAGTTCTTCTTCTTGTTGATGACAAAGGCAGATGCGGTGGGTTCAACTGTGCTGGCTGTCAGCTTCGGCAGCTTGCGCGCAAAGAAAATGACAGCGAGCAAGGTAAATGAGAAATGAACTTCGAGGAAGCGCACCAGATACGAGAGGTCCGGCGTCAGCGTGAAGACGTGCTTTGCTATGAGGGAGATGATCTTGACAACCAGGTAGATATACACAGACAGCTGGATCTCCTTGGCCTCGGAGAAGGCGTCACTCACGTTGCGTAGCTGGAAGCTGAGGTAGACCACAGGACAGAGGAACAACAGAGTGATAGCTTCCATGATGTCATCAAAGAATGACCTGGCGCACAGGTGGTACTTGAGGTTCGACGCATTCTCAAACTGCTGCGGCTTCGGCGGAATGCCGATCGTCCAGAATAGAAGCAGAATGATGCAGGCGAACACGATGGCCGACAGCATGTAGGCGAGGTCGGTGTTGCTAAGGCGGCTGCGTCCCTTGCCACGGAAGCGGCGTGTTGAGAAGATCTGATGCAAGCGCCAGGTCTTCACCAGGATACTGCCATAGGTCAGTGAAAAACCGAGATAGTACAGCCATACTGAGACGACACAGCTTGAAGCGGACACATTCAGGTCTGCCAAGGCACCAGCGAATGCATCGGGCATGATTCCGATCAAGGCCAGTACAGCTCCGAGTAAGGTGGTGATCAGGAACGGCCAGCTAGCTGAGCGGATGGTGTGTGTTCCGCGGAACACGACGACAACGGCAATCAGCACAATGCACATGATCATGGCAATGATGTTGATAGCTGACAGGCCACCAATCATGCCGGCCTGGGCCTGTATTGTACAAACCTCACGGCCATTAACACATTCATCGCAGCCTTCTGGGCAGCGCTTGCACGAGTACTCTGATTCCAGCACAGCACGAATTGCAGTGGTCTCTGTTTCACACTTCTCTGGAGCTGTGCAGCTGCAGTTGGTTGTGTTGCGAATAGAGTGCGTTGCCGTCTCAATATCCGTGCCACTGTAGTACTGCTCAGACGTTTTCAAGTCGCTACCATTAGCGTCCCGACGGTAGAATCCTTTGCGACATTGGCACTTGTAGGTGCCGAATGCAAAGCCGCGATTAGGGATGTGCTTGCACTCTGTAGACTCGGGCTCGCAAAGGTGAGTGTTACGGAATGCATCGAAGGCTGAGTGTGGGTCATCAGCGTTGGGTGAGCATTCATCAACGTCGATATCCGAAAGGTTGATATCAACTGCTGTCATGCCAGCATACTGCAGTTGGTTGTTATCTGTTACATGAAATATAGGCGTTGAATACGTGATCATCCAAATGAAACCAAGGAAGCAGTCAAAGTATGGATTCGTCCACAACCCCTCGGAGTAGCCAACAGCCACTCGACTGGTGGAACGAGAGCCCAAAGTGGTTCTTTCCACAGAAGCAGGAATTGGTGAGCCATGTAGTGATCCTGTTTCAACCCACGTACGGTTCACTGCCTCAAGTTTCGCTTGGGGAAGCGTGAACCACTTCTCTGTCACCACAGGAAATCGGCCAAAGTCGAGGGATGTGACCTCCACATTCTTCGCGGTAACGGGCCTGTAGCGATATTGGCAGATAGCAGATCCACCTGTCTGATGACCCATACACGATCCAGCCGCAAACAACTCCTTGCTGGACACCAGAGTGGATAAAGTAAGGCTACCGAGTACTGGATTTCCCCCGTCGTAGGGGTTTGCTTCTGTCGCACACGTACTATTCAGCAAATCGGCTAGAGCGTTCCTCCCAGTGACTGGCTTGAAATTTCCAACAGTGCTCGACGGGATACTGCTAAGCAAATCAGACAGGATCTGGCCATTTCTCGCCACCAACCTGGCATGATGCTCAAATTCTTTGACGTTGATGTTGAAGCTGGGGAAAGTGAACGAGGCACATGATGGGGGACCGTCACCCGACTTCAGAGCTTTTGATCGTGTGATCAAATCTTCCACGAACTGCAAGCCAGCTTTCTTCGTCACTCTATTTGTCAGGTCATCACTCGAGACAGCTTTGTCGCATCCACTCAACTGGTCTATGGCATGGCAGCATGCTAGGCAGCAGAAAATTAGCAAGATGCTTGGTTGCACACGTTCAATTACCATCTTCACTTCCCATTACAAGCGGCTGCATGCAAGCTTATGTGGATCAAGAACTGTCTTTTTGCCAAGAAGACAGAAGCTCGAAGACGCCCACTGTTCGCAAAGGCGTGCAGGAATGACAACTAACTTGTTGTACGATAGCTTTTGTACGAATCTCAAGTACATGACTTTTGTACAGTATTCTGCGGAATGGATGCACCACACGCCTGCATGCATGCAGCACGTTTCAACAGATAATGGATGCCATGCGCTAGCTACAAGCTGTTTATAAAAATAAAAATAAACTGCAAACTGATTGCCAGATTGGGTGTATACGATACATACCGTACACATGGTACACACGCCAACATGTGCCACATGTACATGCACATGCACATACCACATGGTCGACCGGTCGCGATCGGGTCGGGAGCTAAACCGCGGAACCTACAAAGGCTACATCCAATCCGGTCCAGTCACTGGTCACCATATCTGTAGACTACTGACTACTGGTGTATGTGAGCTGGATGGAGGAGCTGTTACAATCATGTTGGACGTGACTCATGCCTCATGCCATGGTACATAACATGGTGTCTGCTCACAACTCGTGTTTTTTTCAAACATTTGATGTGGATCAAGCCTGGCGATGCAGGGGTCCGGGTCCAGGCCAGGAAGCTCGAAGGTGGATCGTGGAGCAGCGGAAGGAAGACTTATTACTACGTAGTAATAGTTTCCACAAGTTCATAGAATGGACAAAACAGTTCTGTCCGCAGATTGAGTAGAATGGCGTTTAACTTCTTAGGAATAGGAGCCCGTCTCAAACGAAAGGAGGTAAGGGAACAGGACAAAGCTGGATCATCGTACTTTGATAGACCATCAAGCCCTCTGATCTGCACCATGTTTGATTCAAAGAAAAGCTGACGATACTGATAGAACATTTTGACAGCTTCTTTCCAACAGCTATGAAGGTGAAGGTCAGTGAAACCCCACAATGCCAAACCAGCAAACACTTGCAACGCAAGAGTCGCGCATGTACCTGGCTCTCGAACAATCATGTACTGAGTACTACAGTCCATTTCAAAACTATAGACGCGTACCTAGGCAAAAACCGTTATGCCAGCATCTATACCACATAAAATCTGTGATCACTTTGTGCATAAATTTTTCCAAATTGGGCGTCTGTTATCCAATCCTTTAGAAACTATAATGAGAGTAATTGTGGAGCGATCCTGAGCAATATTCCGAAAACTATTCTCAAAAAGTTCCAGCCAAATTTGAAATATTTCAAAAACCCTACCCGTCTATAGTTTTGAAATGCACTGTACATAAGTACAATGATTACCTGTATCACCGCCATTGGCATTGGGCCCGGAGCATGCCTCCTCGATCCCCTTTACTTCCTCCCAAATAATAATTTTAATTCCACTGAGTAGATCTACAGCTATGTGTACACTAAATACACGATCGGCATACCCGGACCCACATGTACATGGGGGATCTAGGAGGCCGGCATGCGCAGTGGCCCGCAGCTAGCCCGGCAGAGGTCGTGCACCGTAGCTAGCCAAAGTGGATGTACTCTTGCTCGTAGACCATGTACCAAGAGTCCAAAGACTCGACTACAAGAAGGGCATGTTCGATTGGTAAGGATCGAGATCGGGATCCAGATCTCAGATCCCTCGGATCCTTCAGATTCAACTGAACACTTTATTTTGGACCTTGACTGTTGCCATGTTGAAAATGGCGCTCACAAGGCACCCAAAAGGGTGAACGTCGTACTCATCGCGTGCGTCGTACAAAAAGTCAACAAGCTCTATCTCCATCCACGTGTACGTGTGCGTACCACAATGTGTACAAAAATGATTTTTACCCGCCACATATACGCACAAAGGTCACATTTGGATCCGTTGGATCCGGTCAACCCTGCTCCCCGAGGAGGGTTGACCGGATCCAAATCCGAAGGATCCGGATTCGACCAATCGAAAGGGTGCGAATCCAGTGGATCCGGATCCCGATCCTACCAATCGAACATGCCCTACAGTCCATTTCAAAACTATAGACGCGCAGTGTTTTTGAAATATTTCAAATTTGGCTGGAACTTTTTGAGAATAGTTTTCGGAATATTGCTCAGGATCGCTCCACAATTACTCTCATTATAGTTTCTAAAGGATTGGATAACAGACGCCCAATTTGGAAAAATTTATGCACAAAGTGATCACAGATTTTATGTGGTATAGATGCTGGCATAACGGTTTTTGCCAATGTACGCGTCTATAGTTTTGAAATGCACTGTAGGTACGCGTCTATAGTTTTGAAATGGACTGTAAGTGTACACATACTATTGTACAGAACTATTGCTTGTGAGTACAATCATCATGTAAAAAAAAAATACATTATCGTGTCCGTTCCCGAAGGGAACTCACGACGGCCGCTACACCCGATAACCCTAGCGGCAGATGCAGCGCCTAACGGTGGGGGTGAGTGGATAAGTCTCACAACCACTGGCACAAGTGCCGAAAACGACCCCATTAGCTGCATCCATGTACCCCTTGTACCTGGTCACAAGTTCCCAGTTGACTGTGGGTAGCAGCACGGCTGGAAAAACCGCTCCCAGGCAGAACTTGAACCAGGTACAGTACCTCTCGTATCTCAATCATGGTCTTTGACCAACCCACTGTGCCTGCCTGGATCATGTACATGTATAAAAAGTACTCAGTAGTCTTGTCTTGATCATGATTTTCAGGAAAGCCCCTGGCCCTGACCACGACTTTTTTCAAAGTTTCAAGCGAGTTCATTCATTGCATTCTCTGATACATGTACAAAGATACCAAAACGAAGACCAGAAACACACACATCGCTAGGGTCCGGCGGATTCTGCTCGAAAAGGTGGCAGATTCTGCTCGAAAAGCAGTGAAATTGGCAGAACCATACAAACCTTATGGCGGGCAATTCCTCGATTTCTGCTCCATTTCTTCATCCACATACCATACATGCATGAAACTTACCAGAAAAAGTCCCGGATTCTGCCAATTTTTCTGCCGGCAGAATCCGATGGACCCTACACATCGCAGAGGAGTACGGCGAATCAGTCGCGATATCTTCCCAAACAATCAAAAGCAACTTAAGCAGGCTGAAAGAAATTGTGAAAGACATGTTTCCTTTGGAAAAACGCCGACAGAAATTCCTCGGCATTTTTCTCTTATCCATTAGCTAGACCGGTATCCACTTTCTGTTGACAGTAATTATCCCTATCAATGGCAAAAACTCAGATTCCACGACCGACAGCGTGAATTCCGCAAATTCCGTTGCGGAAATGACCACGTCCACAGTCCGCAGACTCTCGCGTTTTGCAGAAATGAAGCGGCAAAAGTTGCAACTTCGTCCGAAGCATGAACCTTTCCAAGAAACTCCCTGGTAATTAGCGGCGAGCATCTTCATGGAAGACTGCCGGTTGACCATGGTATCATGCCGGTCAGTACGGTATTGGTCGCGTACCATGTACCACTCTTTCTGTGAATCAATAAATTCACTGATTTGGGACCCGAAATTCGAAAACTTTCTGCGGAGTCCCCCCCCCCCCCTCCCAAATTATAAAGTAAAGTGTGTCTCCGATGGCTGACCGTACCACCGGCCCTAATTGGCTAAATTACCTTCCGACACCCCTGGTACATGGTATGGGTAGTGCTTTGCAAGGCTTATGCCCGGGTGATCCGCACTCGTCTAGCTCACCCCCACAGTGGATTAGTGTGCATAGGCTTGAGCAGATTTACAGCAATCACTTTTTTTATTCTAACTACTACATGCCTATTCATCAGTAACAACACCGGTACTTGAAGTACCCGTAAGGGCTGTAACCCATTCGTTGAATTGTCTGTCCCTGCAGGAATTTGCGGAAAAAACTCTCGAAAACTTGCGCAAGAAATTGCGGCAGAAAACAACAAAAAATGCGACGAAAAGTGCGGAATGATGCAGAACTTGCCAGGAATTCGCGGAATTATTTGCAGAAAATTGCGGATTTGGGCCAAATCACGAAATTTGTTGCATCGTATATCTGCTCCGGAGTAGTACTAGTCATACTGTGCAAATAACCTACAGGATCATGGAAAGCACTGTGTGAAAAGTGCATGAAACATGTGAGATATAGTGCAGAAAACAACAAAAAACGCGGGAAATCGCGGATTTTGCTGAAAATCGCGGGTTTGGGCCAAAATCGCGAAATTTGTTGCATCCGTGGAATCGCGAATTCCTGGAGGGACAGAATTGTTGTTGTGTGTAGTGGCTACTAAGGGCAGTCGGCTGAGAGCGCACGGAGAAGAAGAGGAGGAGAGATTGTTGAATTATTGAACAGCCGAATGGTGCCGTTCACAGCTTTCTTTTAATACAGTCCTGGTGAGAGAAATCCGACCTCATGAATATAATCCATGTAGAGATCATAGTAGCGCCGATGGCAGCGCAGCACTAGCATCACAAGCACCACTCGGATTTCTCTGGCGAGAACTGCAGTGCAGAGCAACACCAAGAGTTACGTACTCTTGGCAACACGTATCTAATTGATTGCTTTCAGGTCAACATAGGAAAGAAAAGCCGAGTAAAAGGCCGAGGCGTAGCCAAGGTCTTTCAGGAGGTTTCATTCCTATGTTGACCTACAGTCTACTTCGCTTATAACGACACTCGGCGGGGCATCGAAAAGGTGTCCTTATTCGCGAAGTGTCGTTATACCCGAAGTCTCATTATATGTATTACAGTGGGATGGGACTTTGCTCTGGGCATGGAAATTCTGTCGTTATTCGCGAATTGTCGTTATATCCGCAGTCGTTATTAGCGAAGTTGACTGGACATGTAGCACCGGTATGAAGTCAATAATAGATTTATCAGGACTGTAATCGAATTCCTTTCTTCTTTAGGTCGGACCCTAGAGCACTACCAATTCCGTCTGTAGGCTCCCTCGATCCCTCACGACCACACACTCAAGACCCCAAATACGGCTTGTTTACAGGAATTAGTCTAAAAGGAGAGTAAAAAGATCCACAAAAGCCAGCCTGATGCCGCGAGGTTCATGCCCTCGCGCGCATCAAAGAACCATAGCAAAAATGGCGCACAGCATGATCAGATCACATGATCATGCTCTGATCAGCGATTCAAAGCGAGTCAACATATGATAACTAAATTATTTGAATCTTTCGAAAAACTATGATGTCAAAACATCAGTACATTTAGAGAATTATTTGAACAAGATCGAAGGAGAAGATTGATTACTTTATAATGAACTGCAAGTCATGCAATTCCATTACAGGACAAGCCCAAGCATGTGTTCAAACTTTAATCCCTAAAAAGCAAGTCTGTGTACACGTATCTCCCTCTTTTGCAGTTTTCATTTGTCGAGGCGGTGGACTAATCTGAATGACACATTCCTTTAAAATAAAAGATGGGCACATTCAGATGAGAGCGTTGGAGTTCTAGCATGGATGGAGTGATACACAACAGCAACAAACAACAATAGATAATTTAATATTCCTTGTGGTTGACACAAACCGGGCGGCCGGACCCCAACATGATATACTCTCTGCACTGCATCATACTCATGCAGGCAATGGACATCACCAAACAATTTCCGGCAGCAATCTGATCACATTGAGCTTCAAGTGGCAGAGCAGTCTGCCAGCAGACGATAGTTGTCCACAGCATGCATGACAAGACTGGTCACTATGAGAAGGTCTGTTGTCGTCGCTACATATGCTATGCTATGCATGTGATTCTAGAGGTCTCATCAGCGCTGCGACTTTGATGAATGAGAATGTCAGTAGACATCAAATGGGAAAGACACACGAGGAAGGAAGTAAGGAAAGCACCAAGGTAAATTTATATACCGCAATCAGACACAGGTCCGGATGGGAGATAAAGCTATGATGCAGGGTGGTGAAATAAGAAAGATATCCGCCTAACAAATTGCTGGAGATGAGAATGTTTTAAAAAGCAAGCCTGCAATGACGACAGGCAAGATGAGGTGATGCAATGCCCCCCCCCCCCCCCCCGTAAGAAAGCAGTGTGAACTATTCGAAATTTCGCAAATGAATGCAATGGAACAGCGTGGGGAAGTCAGGGGAGGGAAAATATTCCGTCGATGCTACAGCTACAAATATGTGTACGTGTGAAACATATCTGTTACATCAGGTAAGCAAGCCTTGGTAAAAAAATTAATGCCACCTAAAAAGACACTTGTGTCGACAGAGTTTAATTCGTAGGAATTGCCCACACAACTCCAGAACAGAGAGAGAGAGAGAGAGAGAGAGAGAGAGAGAGAGAGAGAGAGAGAGAGAGAGAGAGAGAGAGAGAGAGAGAGAGAGAGAGAAAGCAGGTGGAGGAACGCTCCAATAGTGAAAAAAGAAGAAAGAATGAGACAGACTCGTTGGATCTACCGACAAAGAAAAGAAGTTTAGAAAAAGACAACTCCGGTAATCAGCTATACGGACATGAAGACAAGCCAGTTCTAAATATATTTGAATTTGTTAGGGATCATCAGCTACCAAACATAGACAGCAAAGATATCAAGTCGAAGGACCGGTAGCCAGTTGTCAGGAAGCACTGTCAAACAAGGTGGAAATGTGTGATCGCTCACTAAGAGGACGTTGGCAAATGCTGCAAGCTGGCATGGTGATGCAACAGACAGACACGTCAGCATGTGTTCCGTATGGACAAGGCAACGGACATAAAGTCTTACGGGCGGGCAGAAGAGGCCGACGATTACAGACCCTATACGGTCGCTTTGTGGTTCTCGGCGTCGCTGCTGAGATCGACGGTGACCGTGTTGTTCATTTCGGAAGAGACACAGGAGTCAAGTGTGGAGAGGCTGACAGCTTTGCTCGCGGGCACTGCAATACTCAGGCCGCTCTCTACACCGGACATGCCGCCATCGTTAGGAAGTGGCGTCAGCATGGTCAGCACAACGGGTGCTCCCAGACCACTGCCGGTCTTGTCCTCCTCGTTGACCGGCGGCAGGTAGTTCACCGTCACGGTCTCGATCAGCGAGATGTTGCCGACGCTCTTGCGACTGGCGGACGCCAGGCCGTTGCCGCCCTCCAGCGAACCCGTGCTCATGCGGCGATGCGCGTCATCCAGCGATATGACAGACATGGCCTTGGTGCCGCTACCAGAGGTCTTCTTCTTGTTCAGAATGAAAGCGCTGGCGATCTGTTCGTCGCCGCGTCCCGCTGCCAGCTTGATCACCTTTCGGATGAAG
The DNA here is from genome assembly GCF_964019385.1 of Sycon ciliatum. Classification (NCBI taxonomy): domain Eukaryota; kingdom Metazoa; phylum Porifera; class Calcarea; order Leucosolenida; family Sycettidae; genus Sycon; species Sycon ciliatum. Next base: position 30,798,861 of record NC_088648.1, read on the forward strand.
AAGATGACGATGAGCAGCGTGAAGGAGAAGTGCACGCCGAGCACGTTGAGCAGGTAGTTGAGGTCCGGCGTCAGCGCAAACAGGTGCGTGGTGACCAGAGTGATGATCTTGACCACTAGATAGATGTAGATGGACAGGTGGATCTCCTTCGTCTCGGAGAAATCGTCGGTGATGTTGCGTAGCTGGAAGCTCAAGTACACCACGGGGCACAGGAACAGGAGAGTGATGGCTTCCATGACGTCGTCGACGAATGACCGCGAACACAGCTGGTACTTGAGCTTGGAGGAAGTTTCGAACCCTTGCGGCTCCGGCGGGATGCCGATGGTCCAGAAGAGAAGCAGCACGACGAACGCGAAGACAATGCCCGCCAGCATGTAGGCCAGGTCAGTGTTGCTCAGACGGTTGCGTCCCTTGCCACGGAAACGACGCGTGGAGAAGATCTGATGCAGCCGCCAGGTCTTAACCAGGATACTGCCGTAGGTCAGAGCAAAGCCGAGATACGCCAGCCACACTGAGATTGAACATCCGATTTTGGACACCTTGATGTCGACGAAGCCGCCGGCAAACGCTCCTAGCATGATGCCGGCCAGTGCAAATATGGCTCCAAGCAGCGTGGTGATCAGGAATGGCCAGCTGGCCGATCGGACGATGCGCGTTTCCCGGTGCATGACGACAATCACGACGAGGACAATGAAGAGGATGATGGCGAGAATGTTGACGGCCGACAAGCCGGCCACCAGGCCGGCGTCGTTCTCGACGGTGCACACCTCGTGCCCAGTCACGCACTCGTCGCAGCCCTCGGGGCAGCGTTTGCACGAGAACCGGTCCTCGAGCAGGGCCCGAATGACCCGCGTGTCCGCCGCACACTGCTCTGGGTTGTCGCAGCCGCATGCTGTTCCGTTGCGCAGCACAGCGGTGGCCGCCTCGATGTCCGTGCCAGTGTAGAACTGCTCAGAGGTTTTCAAGGCGCCACCAGTAGCGTCCTGACGGTAGAATCCTTTGCGACACTGGCACTTGTAGGAGCCGAACGAAAAGCCCAGGTCAGGGATGTGCTTGCACGCTGTCGACATGGGCTCGCAAAGGTGAGTGTTACGGAATGCATCGAAGGCTGAGTGTCGGTCATTAGCATTGGGTGAGCATTCATCAACGTCAATATCCGAAAGGTTGATATCAACTGCTGTCATGCCAGCATACTGCAGTTGGTTGTTATCTGTTACATGAAATATAGGCGTTGAATACGTGATCATCCAAATGAAACCAAGGAAGCAGTCATAGTATGGATTCGTCCACAACCTCTCGGAGTAGCCTACAGCTACTCGACTGGTGGAACGAGAGCCCAGAGTGGTTTTTTCCACAGAAGCAGGAATTGGTGAGCCATGTAGTGATCCTGTTTCAACCCACGTACGGTTCACTGCCTCAAGGTTCTCTTGGGGAATCGTGAACCACTTCTCTCCCACCACAGGAAATCGGCCAAAGTCGAGGGCTGTGTTCTCCACCTTCGTTCCAGTCCTGAACCGATATTGGCAGACAGCAAGACCACCTGTCTGATGACCCATACACGATCCAGCCGCAAACAACTCCTTGCTGGACACCAGAGTGGATAAAGTAAGGCTACCGAGTGCCGGATTTCCCCCGTCGTAGGGGTTTGCTTCTGTCGCACACGTCCCATTCAGCAAATCGGCTAGAGCGTTCCTCCCAGTGACTGGCTTGAAATTTCCAACAGTGCTCGACGGGATACTGCTAAGCAGATCAGACATGATCTGGCCATTTCTCGCCACCAACCTGGCATGATGTTCAAATTCTTTGACGTTGATGTTGAAGTTGGGGAAAGTGAAAGAGGAACATGGGTCACCCGGCTTCAGAGCTTTGGATCTTGTGATCAAATCTTCCACGGACTGCAGGCCAGCTTTCTTCGTCACTCTGTTTGTCAGGTCATCATCCGAGATAGCTTTCTTACAGCCACTAAGTTGTTCATTTGCCAAACAGCATGACACAACGTAGAGGAGCAGGAGGGGAGCACGGAGATCTACCATCATTTTCCGTGATAAACAGGTGGCAAAAGGGGGAGGCCAAACATCCGCCCAGTAAATGGGCTTCTTCGAAAGTAGAAGATGTCAAAGACGAATAGCCTCTACGGGCCAGAACGGTTGGAGTTTCGTCCTGGTTGGCCATGGTTGGCGCTTTTCTCCTTCGTCTTCTCTGCGCCTCTGAAATTTTCGAATGTTTAGATTCGTACGAGGAAAGGATCTCGGTGCAGCGCCGGCCGACCTCAACGCCGGAGTCAACGGCCCAACGCCGCGCTACAAAAAAATGTTTTATTACATCATGTACATATAATTATACAGAAGCCTTGCTTGGTAGATCATGTACATGTATTGTACAACATGGGGTTATGATTCTTATGAACTAACTTATGTATGACATCAGGGATCTAGCATTCTATGTAGCGAGTCAACCTGGTCAACGGCTAGCTACCTGTACTACTAGGCTGTAGCTTGCTCAGGATGATCCGATCCGGCGATCGAGTCCCTTGCTCGAAATGTCAGATTGGGAGTTTCACTTGTTATCATTTTCTATTAAGTATTATTATTTGCTGTTTGTGAATCGTGCCTGGCAATTATTTGCTGTTTGTGAATCGTGCCTGGCAATGACAAGCTGCGTTGAGGATACTAGTAGTTGGCCGTCTGTTGCCGAAATGCTGGAAGATGTTGCCAGCATGGCGCAATCCTCTTCAGCGCCCCCTGTTGATTTGCTCCAGCGTTATGCAGGTAAGCATTCACGCTTATTTTTGTTTGATGATGATACGAAAAAGAAAACCCCAGCCCAGCTGTACTGCATGTGCATAATTGCGCATGGTACTAGTAGTAGTCGACTAGTCAGCGAGTCGTCACGTATTTTTGTGCACAGCCATATCAACGTACCGTCTGCAGTATAGTACCGTAGTGGCCAACAAAAGACACAATCTGTGGAAAAAATTTGAAGCTGTCCCAATTATTCAAGTAGTAAAGTCATGCATCTATACGTCGTCCACGCCAGCAAATCAAATATTGATATTCGCTGTTTTAGTCATTTCGCTTTATTCCCTGTATACATGTAAGACCCCATGAGGTTCTAGGTCAGTACGCCGAAACCCGCGGGTGCCATTTCATTGCCGTCGGCTGGTCGAAAATATCCCGTCGATGCTTGGAGAGACCAGGCCCCTAAATTTAGATTACACCTAAAAAGGTGCGACAGCATGCAGTGCATGTGTGTGTGTGTGTGTGGGATTGCTGGTCACCTACTTCTACATGACACATGAAACCCACCAGGTCCCTGGCATCGAAATCTTACTACTGTACGCCTAAAATTACAGGCTATACAGTACAGTATGCCATTCGACAGTAACACGAGAGCGACACATCACCTGAACTCCCGCTTGTGTCCGTGTTTTGAAGGCCGTCGGGGTAGCTGAATGAGTAGAAGCCCCCCCCCCCCCCCCCCCCCCCCCCGACTGTGGTCTGTACAGGAGCTGTACGCTGGACATGACATAGCATCCAGGGGGCTGACACAGAGTCACAGAGTACTCCGAAACGATGTACGTTCAACCCTAGATTGGGGAATTCTACGGTATTCATGTCTGTGTAACTCACGATCAGGAACGTGACCTTGACCTGCTCACCCCAAACACGGACCAGTAGCGTCAACATTCAATGGATCGGTCGGGGAAGTGAACTGCCTGAAAAGAGAAAAAATGCCGACCCCATCGGGACGCAAACACGGGACCTTGCTTGTCACGAGCAATTCTCTGACCATATTAATACTTTCCCTCCTTTTCTTGAAGCTGCATGCGCTGACAGTTCTGGTGGATCTGATGTACTGTTTTTGCGCAGCATCAAGCATGCACACAAGCCCTTTACAACAAGAGCAGGTGCCTGCACTTGGAGCGAGCTCGGACAGCCTGGCATCTCGCGATGCCGCGTTCAGCGTGGCACAGGAGTTTGTGACTGGCCAGTCCTCTATGGCCGAGGGCACGCATGCCCTGAGTGCACGTCGGCAACAGCTGGACGCGTTATCCGGGGAGTTGAGCAGGATGGTCCGTGAGGCCACTGCCGCCGCAGCAGCCGAAAGTGCCGCCAGCGACTAAGGGAACACGATGAACGGGGCGCGGAATACCTCTTCTTGGACGTGTTTGGTCACCGTCATGCGTGTAGTTCTGCTGTGTGTGGTTCACGTGAGTGTTGACTCTTTGCAACACCTATCGCGTCTCCCTTCTCGTGCTTGGTCGAGCCGTGCAGAGGACAGTTGCGGACGTGTACACTCTGCTAGCGTCCATCCGTGAACACTGCCCTGCACGGCAACATGTTCCCAGACAAGATTACCTTGCAGACTCCGTTCTCTTGAGTGACTTCCGGGCTACCGCTCGACATTGCCCGCTACCTGCACGCAGTTCTTTTTGCATCACGTTGCGCCATGCACAGCTGCACGGTCCCAGGCAAGCGAGCGACGCTCCTCACCGCATTGTCAGTGTGCTGTGTGTGCATGTTTAGACACGATACGCGGCCGTCGCGCAAATTGGCGTGCTATGCATGCGTTCAGACATGATACACGATCGTCGTTCATGAACGTCACGTGTTGAGCCAGCACTGCGCCGTCACTGCTGTCATTGCTGTACTACTGATGTAAGTGTTAGGTGCCAAGGTACGTACTACTGCAGGTCAGTCAGTCCTTTTAGTCTAGTTGAACTATTTACTTAGAAGATGACCAGTTCTACCCGTCTCTGCTCGACTTGATGGTTTTTCAACCTGTTTTCCAATCTACCATAGGAGCCATTGTGTGTTTGTAGCAAGTTGCTACTTTCTTCTCTCTCTCTCTCTCTCTCTCTCTCTCTCTCTCTCTCTCTCTTTCTCTCTCTCTCTCTCTCTCTCTCTCTCTCTCTCTCTCTCTCACATTTTATATTTTCTCTTTTTTATTATTGATGTTGCCTACCCCCGCTATCCGTATCCCGGATCATGGCTGTGCTGCTTTCCTCTCTGTTACGGGGACCTGTATGTGAATATGTGGAGCTACGCAAACCTTTTGATGATGCATTCTCTTTCCCTGCTGCGCATGCTGGATCATGTGCTAGCTTTGGCAACCTATTTTTCTTTTCATGTTTAAGGGTTATTAATACCCCTAATCTTCACATTGACTCGGATGGAGAGGCAAGGATAAATTATTTACAGGTCAGAAAAAGGACCAAGGAACTACAAGTCACGCTATATAAATGTCCACTAACATCGCATGAGCTGATTGTTTAGTAACTGGTGGTGTTAGTGGACAGTATAGCGTAGCTTGTAGGCCCTTGGTCCTTTTTTCTTTTCTATAAACCTATAGCTGTACTGACATTTCTCTTCACCAGAGTGGCGACCGTGAATGTGTTGCTGTAGTTTCACTACTTGGGCAGCTGGTGTGACCGTGACTGGCCGGCAGCAGATCATGAGGAGCACGCGTGCGCCACTCGCTCATCGCGACTGCGGACCATTGCCATTGGGATTCATGAGCGTGAAATGAATTCTGTCCGTCAGCAGGGCATGCGTGTATTGCACTCTTGGGGGTTCCATCAAAAAAGTAACTAAGGGCCCGGTCACACATGCACTGGGATTCGCTTCGGCGATGAGGTTCGGCGGCAGCGAGCCTGGTGTCGCTCCAGCGAAACCACGTGTGTATGGTCACACATACAAACAGGACAAACTTCTACTTTGGCGGAAAATGAGAGTAAAGTGGACTGTGGTGCATACGGTACGGAGAATAGACGAGGTCAATGAATATCTTGCACGCATTTTTGTTGCATGGACATCATACGCATACAAATTACTCGTAGCAAGTCCATATACAGCAGACCGTGGTGTTTTCCGCTGAAGCGAATCCGCAGAAGCGACAGTCTCGCTTCGAAAATTTTGGAGGAAGCGGATTGGAGTTTCCGCTGAAGCGGAAGTTCCGCTTTTCGCCGTTGCCATGCCATTTTTCGCTCCTGCGACCTCGCTTCAGTGTATACGCTACTTTCGAGTGCATGTGTGACCGGGCCCTAATAGCAAGAGTAGATAAACAAGAGGGTGCAACTCGCGGATGGGTAGGCCCACGGCGGAATTTTTTGTTGACGTAATCTTTTTGACGACGCACGCGCTGCGAGTCTTTCGGAAAGTTTTCCCTCGTGCTCTTGGCCGGCTTTACACTACAAGATCGGTGCCCAGCACGTGCTCTCACACTGCTCTACGGCAAAATGCGCGTTCTTCTGAAAAAAGGTGACGTCAACAAAATATTCCGCCGTGGGCGAGGGTATCTGCAGATTATGCAGGAGAGATCCGGAGTTGCACACTCTTGTTTATCTACTCTTGCTAATAGGGTGGTATCAAGAGTACATAATCCCAAGAGTGTGCAACTCCAGCTATGCATGGGGTCTGCGACGGCAGAACTTCACATCACGTGATGAACCCGTGCACTCTGTGCATGATAGATACTGGGTTGTACGCAGCCCAGCTTTGGGTACAACTCTCTTGTGGTCACTTTGCACTGTTTGCCAGCATAACCTTTTGAACCATGTCACGTGATGTGAAGTTCTGCCGTCGCAGCACAGCATAGAGGTTGTGCAGGCAGTTGCACCCCTTGGGGTTATGTACTCTTGGTGGTATCAGCAGGTTCTCTTCAGAAGTTTTCAAGAGGTGTTTTAGAAAGGACATGTCATGTTTTCGACAAATCCTATAATTTGAGTGTTGTGCATTACATGTATCCAGCGTGCTGCAATGGACGCACATGATGATAGAGCTTGCAAGGAAGTTATAAGAATGCTCAGTATGCTGAATACCGTAAATCAATTATTTAATTTCGCCCAACAGGCCACAGTTTGTCACACAGACAAATCCTATAATTTGAGTGTTGTGCATTACATGTATCCAGCGTGCTGCAATGGACGCACATGATGATAGAGCTTGCAAGGAAGTTATAAGAATGCTCAGTATGCTGAATACCGTAAATCAATTATTTAATTTCGCCCAACAGGCCACAGTTTGTCACACAGACAAATCCTATAATTTGAGTGTTGTGCATTACATGTATCCAGCGTGCTGCAATGGACGCACATGATGATAGAGCTTGCAAGGAAGTTATAAGAATGCTCAGTATGCTGAATACCGTAAATCAATTATTTAATTTCGCCCAACAGGCCACAGTTTGTCATGCATGAAGAGACAAAATAATGATGGAAGATTGTGCCATAGGTGCATGCGAGAGCAACAACTAGCATACTCTCCGGAAAACCCTAATCGGCCAAAGTTAATGAGATCGGCTACATTAAAGGGGAAGTTAAGGCAAAAATTAAAATTTCACCAGTTGTAGTCTTCGGGGTGCTGAGTCGAATGGTCTTGGTCCGAGAAAGCTGAGACGCTCCCTTCCTACTTGAATCCCAATCGAACTCGCGCACTTCCACCGAAACTGGGTGACTGCGCCCTACGAGATGGGGATTTGTATGCAAAATGTCACTAAAAGCGCCATTTCGTTCTTATAAAAGCACGGATGACCGCCATTGGCCCATATGTTGTAGTCTTTTGGACGCTGAGTCGACTGGTTTTGGTCCGAAAAGGCTGCGATGCAGCGTTCCTCCTTTATTCCCAATCGAACATGGTTGAAGAAGCGGTCACGTGCCCCTGGGTGCCCAAATCACCTGGTCACCACGCCAGCAGGCGACAACTTTCACACCAAGGTTCAACTCGAGTGACAGGACTGCACCCAAAAAAGGTCAAAACAGGCTGTAAGTTGTACCCTGCAGGCACGGTGACCAGGTGACTGGTGTACGCAGGAGCACGTGACCGCTTCTTCAACCATGTTCGATTGGGAATTCGGGGTGAACGCTGCATCGCAGCCTTTTCGGACCAAAACCAGTCGACTCAGCGTCCAAAAGACTACAACATATGGGCCAATCGCGGTCATCCGTGCTTTTATAAGAACGAAATGGCGCTTTTAGTGACATTTTGCATACAAATCCCCATCTCGTAGGGCGCAGTCACCCAGTTTCGGTGGAAGTGCGCGAGTTCGATTGGGATTCAAGTAGGAAGGGAGCGTCTCAGCTTTCTCGGACCAAGACCATTCGACTCAGCACCCCGAAGACTACAGCTGGTGAAATTTTAATTTTTGCCTTAACTTCCCCTTTAAAGTTTCTCGCCGGCCAAAATGTGACCGAAAGAAAGTAAAAAACGGCCGATCTGCTTTGTTGAAATTTGGATTATTTCTACGGAAACGCATGGGAAACAGTTCCAAACCCTTCATGAAACCCATTAAATCAATTTGCAGGAAGTACTGGTGGAAAGTTAGCTCCCGATCCACACAGGCGTAAGACACAGTCCTCACCGCAACCCCCACACTTGTACAGGCTAGTACCAACACTTTTAAGGTAAACATACCAACATATTTAGAGAACGAACGAGTAGGATGACACCCAAGAATTCAAAGGAGGGAGACAGCAAAACAACAACAGAAAGACACAGAAAAGCAAAGCCAAAGACAAAAATATTTAGAGAACGAACGAGTAGGATGACACCCAAAAAATTCAAAGGAGGGAGACAGCAAAACAACAACAGAAAAAACACAGAAAAGCAAAGCCAAAGCAGATGCGGATATATGATGTCAATACTTGTGTGTTTTATGCGGGCAAACGCCAAAAGGATAATTACGACCAGGATGTATGTACAACACAGAAATTTGCCTAGTACAAAATCAAGTGCAAAAACTATGGGTGTGAGCGGACATATGTACATGGGGGTGCAAAAATAACTCTTGATAAGTATTGCAATAGTTTGTCATGACTTGTTGATGCCTCCTCCATAGGAGGGAAAGCACATTTCTTTCATGGAACAGCCAAGTAAAAGACAGTAAAAAGCAATGGCTGTATAATTATGCCGATACGAAAATGGTGTATTCTGCCAAAAAAAAAACAATGACAGAAAGTAGAAATTGGCAAAAGGAGAGCAGCAACAGCATGTACATCAGCCTACAAGGGTACCAAATATGAAAATGAACGCCACTCTAAGCCGTGCATAGAAGCAGTGTGGCTAAAGTAGTCAGTACGAATATCGGCATAGCACTCAGCCCAGTAAGTGGTTGACGGCCAAATTGACATCACCATTACAGACGATTAGTGCTGCAGAACAGAGAAAAAAAACAGACGATGAGCAAGTGGAGGGGTATCCACAAGAAAGGATGATGCGGATTCAATGCACGCTGACCAATGCTGTGCGTGATAACAAAAAAAGTTCGACAGCAGCAATGCAAGATCGGGTGGAATGTAGCCCACTTGTCTTCCACCTGCATCACATTAACCGCCAGGCCAACAACAATACAGGTGGCTTTAATGACAGGCCGGTGATAATGTACCTTCCAAGTTCGGCTCGTAACAAAACAGAAACAGGTTACAAGTGCGATTATGGAAGGAGAGGGCTATGCGGTGCAAAACACTGTGGTGAAGATGCAGCCCTAGAGTACTAAGAGCGTAATGATGAACGGCTGCCGTATGGGTTTACTGAATGAAGACTCAATTAAAAAGCAGACTGCACACGCCCATCAAAGACTACACCACAAAAGCACACACACACACGCTTACCTTGAATATTTGCAGCAGCGTCGTAGAAACCCATGCCTCTAAGCTGCTCAAGCTGCCCTGCATATTGCTCCTCCAGGCTCTGCTGGTTGGGAATAGCACCTCCACTAAGACCAGCACCGAGGCCACCTCCAAGACCAGCGAGGCCGCCCCCAATGCCACCAGCACCGCCCTGCAACAACACAGGCACAAGGTTTATTTAGCAATCACCCTGGCATGCACAGGAAACCAGTGTCTCCAAACAAGTTGAAATATCAAGAGCACATAACAGCCGAGTGTGCACAGCCGAGTGTGCACAACCTGCGGTGGTAGAACTTCACTTCAAGTGACAGGGTTCAAAAGGCTACGCTGACAAACAGGGTAAAAATTATGGGCACAGGTCTGTCAAGTGATGTCCTGCCAACGCAGGCCACATAGCTGGAGTTGCACACTCTTGGAAATACACACTGTACAAGCCACCCCACTCTCTACCGACAGTCGCCTATCATATAGTGCACATACCAGATGGTCTGCACAAAGCTATGCTGCATCCACCGGGTAACATTCAGACAGTCGTTATGAAGCTTTTATCTCTGAATCACAGACATTCATATGTGAGAGGTGTAAAAGCAGTCATCACCATGTAACCCAAACAATGATGTAGGTGAAGACAGCACGTGCACAACGCGCCATCTAGCATGTGGTGTCCAAAAGGGGGAAGCAGCAAGAGAGCAAGCGGAACCGAGCGAACGTTACAAGACAAAATTCTTAGAGTACTGACCATCATGGCTTGCATCATGGACGAGAGTTGTGTCATGTCAGGGGCAGCAGGAGTTGATGAAGAACCGGCCGTACCAGGTGTACCGGCCGTACCAGGCACCCCACCTGTACCCGGCAACAGAACACACACACACACACAGGTCAGACCTCTTGATAAGGAAGAATTTGAGCAAGGCTGTCGTTTTCCTAGCTCAAGACGAGAGTAAAATAAAAGGAAAAATAGAAACAATCTACCTGAAGATCCTTCAGATTGCGCACATTTCCTTTAGCACAGGCCACCGCCTCACTTTGTGCTTCTGAGCTCAAAATGAAGGAAGGGAGCAGAAGAGAGAGAAAGAAACAGAAAGAAGATCTGGCTAGTAGTGGAACATACCGGTAGAAGGCTGTGGCGCAGCGGCGTTCAGCCTGGGAGTGCAAACAAAAACACAGCAGGGAGAACATATCTCGTGCCAATGATAACCAGACGACTTAACACCGAGCACAAAAGATCGCCAAAGACGCAACAGTTACAACAGCACTTGAAAAGTTCCAGAAATGGAATAAGTCAGATGTCTGGACGAACACAAACCAAATTGATACTTCATTCCGCGATAAAGTTGTGTCATTGCGTGACCTTCGAGCGAGGTGTTTTCTGTGCGCGAAATGGATTATGAACAGGCTCGAGAAGAATTTTATGTACCCTTAGATCCAGGGGGAAGTTAACTATTGCTCACGAAGATAATGTAAGAGTAGTGACATTCAGACAAGTCAATAAGAAGCTTTCATCTCTGAATCACAGTCATTCATATGTCAGAGGTGTAAAAGCAGTCATCACCATGTCATACACATGCCTAGCAAAGCACAACATTGCAGAAACAGCCGCTTACCCGGACATAGCAGAAAGCATCTGCTGCGTGAGCTGAGGATTGCTGAGCATAGCTTGAACCATGGGCTGTGCAGTCAAAACAGACACATACATGATAGTCCCAAGGGGAGAAAAGATCAGAGAAGAAACAGGCAGTAACTGTTCCGGCCCCACGCTGCACAGGTGAACGCGTCACATGGGGTCTACCCTCCACTGTCAAGTCCCAGGTGCGCTGAGTAAGAAACTCGACAGTTGGATACAACTTGGATTAGACAGCACAAGAAAAATAATGTGTATGCACAAAGCTATGCAGCATCCACCGGGTAACATTCAGACAAGTCGTTAAGAAGCTTTTATCTCTGAATCACAGTCATTCATATGTCAGAGGTGTAAAAGCAGTCATCACCATGTCACTCCCGGACCCCCCCCCCCCCTCCCCCCGGGACATAGGCAGCCATTTTGTAAAATACGTACATTGCGCATGGAATCGCGTACTTGCTGGGCAAGTGCCGGGTTGTTGGCAAACATAGGGTTCGACGATAACATCTAGAAAAGGACAACAAAACAGGCAAACAACATATCACAGACCAGAATGAACAACCATCACAGAAGCATTTGCAGAGAGGCCAAGCTAGCCTTATGTCGGATAGTGCTCTTATACAAGATATGGAACTGGAGTGATGAAGTTAAATACCATCTACGTTCCAAAGAGAAGAAAGCACACATACAAGGTTAGGAACTTGAGGTGAAAAGTCAGATAGACCAATGTAGGTTGCACAGCGGAACAAGGTGGTGCCAGGCTAGTACAAGCAGCCAGACAGTCGCTGAAAGGCACTAACCTGCTCCATGACAGCCGGGTTGTTCACCAGCATCTGCATCATCTGTTGGTACGCAGGGCTCTGCAGGCAAAACGAGGAAGAGGCACACGACCAAAGGCGTTACAAGTGTAATTGTGTGGAACAGTGCAGAAGTGCTATTCCCACTAAGTGACATTCAGACACAAGAAGCTTTTATTGCTGAATCACAGACATTCATATGTCAGAGGTGTAAAAGCAGTCATCACTATGTCACACACACAAGTAATCAATAGGGCTGCAACGGGTAGGGGTTTGGTCGGGTAATGGGTTCGGGTATTTTATCCGGGTAGCACGGGTACCCTATCGAGTATTTTTTGACAGTGTGTACTGTAAATCACCAAAGAGAGGAGAAAAGAACGCTGTCAGGCGAAAACAAAAAAGAGATTACACCAAGGTCGACAATAAAGAGCCAAGCACACCCACACTAAAGTTAACTCCAAACAAGGGTCCTTACCGACATCATTGACTCCATGAGCTGTGGATTACTTGCCAGGGCCTCCATGCCCATACCACCCATGCCCCCCATACCACCGAGACCTGCTGCACCCCCGCCGCCACCAAGCAAAGCAGCAAACGGGTTGGCAGCCGGAGCGGACTGTGTCGAAGAAGAAGACGATGGCGTAGAGGTAGAGGACTCCGTACCGCCAGAGGATGTAGATGGCGTTGTGGCCGCGCCACCAGGAGTAGAGCCAGCAGGGCCGAACATACCTGCCATGCCAGGGCCAAACAGACTGGCAAACGGGTTGGCACCAGTGCCGCCAGCAGCACTTGGGGACGGCGAAGCAGAACCTGGAACGGAAACGCACACATACACACACAAAGAACAACATTGAATGCAAAGGGCATGCGTACCGATATCTGGAATACACCCACAGGATGCTCCCTTTTCAGCATTTATAATAGGCATGGGATACAGTTACAAATGTAAAAAAGAGAATATCTGGAATGTAGCCCACTTGTCTTCCACCTGCATCACATTGACCGCTAGGTCAACAACAACACAGGTGGCTTTAATGGCAGGCCGGTGATAATGTACCTTCCAAGTTCGGCTCGTAACAAAACAGAAACAGGTTACAAGTGCGATTATGGAAGGAAGACAGATCACTGCAAGCTAAGGTTGTGTTTACATGAGGCGTTTCAACCCGCCATGTACACAAAATGAATGGCGCGTTACATGACGCATTGCGCTGGACCCGGGTTGAATTTTTGCGAAATCAACCCGGGTCAAGAAAATCGTACAAACGTACTTCTGCGCGTATCTCGCGCCAGGTTTGAACAGCATTTTTTCTATCGTACAGACTTTCAACCCGGGTTAAAATTTCTCATGTAAACATAGCCTGACTAGATCCAGTGCAGGGATCCTGGCACAAAAAGGAACCAAAGCAAGGATAACGGGACAGGACACAGGCACTGTATTAACCGCAAGAAACCTACTGAGCGCAGTCATCTGCGAAGAGTGGCCCAGCAGCTAGCTTAGCCTGTGATTTTGATCAGCAGGCCTTCAGAAAGACAACATTGTCAGAAACATCACAAAGAACATACCTGTCGAGGCTGCTGGGGTCGCTGGTGTAGATGAAGTGCCACTACCGCCAGCCCATGGATTGGGCAGGGGAGTAGTGGTGGGTGTAGTGGATGGCTGTGCTGAACCAGAGTTCTGAGCTGCACAAAGAGAAAACAGCAAAAAGAACGATGTAATGCACTGCTACTCGGAAAAACAAATAAAACGGCAAAGGAGCAAAGAATGTAGCCTACTTGTCTTCCACCTGCATCACATTAACCGCTAGGCCAACAACAACACAGGTGGCTTTAATGGCAGGCCGGTGATAATGTACCTTCCAAGTTCGGCTCGTAACAAAACAGAAACAGGTTACAAGTGCGATTATGGAAGGAAGAAGACAGCAGGGAAGCAGCAATCAGTAATGGTTCAACGTTTTAATTACAGACGTGCAAACAGCACAACATCCCGACAACAAAGAGCCAACTCACTGTGAATAGCGCTCTGATAAGGATTAGGGAATGCCTGGAGAGTCAACACGCACAAAAAACAACAGCATTTGGTACAGGTGACACGGTGGATATATACACATGCACACACACACACACACAAAACAGCTGAAGAAATGTCGGAAGAAGACCTGACGAAGCAAAGGATCACATCCATCACCCCAACATAACAGATCGTACAATCCGTGCTACTTTCGCATTCATCCCTATTGGATTCGACCTACGGGAGAAAGGCCAAACCATACACTAAGAATGCAAACCTCACACACACAACCATAGCAAGAAAACCATGACAATAGAAAGAAAATATTGTAAGCTAAGAAGCCGCGGATGATTCCGGATCGCAATTGTTTCCGGGCTTACAGTATCCAACAAGGCGCAGTGGCAACTGAAACTTGGTAAACAGACATACGACATGTGGCCTTACCGTAGCCTGTTGAAGCGGTTCTTGGATATTCCTGTAAATTCCCTCCAGCGCGCTCATGCCACCTGGCATACTCTGCAGATTACAGCAGACATACACAACACACAGAAATGCATTGACGTCAGGGCGCCACGAGAAATGGCTGCACTGTAGGCGATGCAGCAAGAACAAACAGGAAGCATGGCACAGCAAACAGGTAGGACCAGACATGCCGGCTAACGTTCCATCCAGGTTTACATGCCTCGACATGGGATAAAGACAGTTCGGAATGTAGCCCACTTGTCTTCCACCTGCATCACATTAACCGCTAGGTCAACAACAATACAGGTGGCTTTAATGGCAGGCCGGTGATAATGTACCTTCCAAGTTCGGCTCGTAACAAAACAGAAACAGGTTACAAGTGCGATTATGGAAGGAAACAATGGAGAGGGGGAAGAAATAGCTAAGGCACACACGCAACATACCTCCAGGTTGCTAAGCATGCGGTCTTGGCGATTCTGCATCTCAGACAGTACTGAGGGGTTGGATGCCATCTGCATGACCTGCAGAAGAGCACACAATTGTTCACAATGACACACATATCAAAGCAGATTGCACGTAATGACAACAACAGTAGAGATTCCCAGAAAAGCATTCAACATGCACCGCGAGGAATAGGCAATCAAGAGCAGAGGCAGAATGTAACAGTGCGCTCATCCAATGGACCATCATAGCCACCAGTCTATCAGCAATGTTGACGCAATGTATGCGTCTCTATATTGCATCGGCCAGGTATGTAGGCAAGCCATGTTCCAGAGAAAGGCAAGCTTCGTTTTACCAATGCACACGAACATGTAAGATCTTACAAATACAATACTGCGGTTTGACAGAGGACAGGACTAGAAAACTGGCACGCGTGTTAAACGCCATATTCAACAACGTTGCATATGAAGTGCATCATACCTGGCGCAGGTTCTCCGGGTCGTTGAGGATATGGCCAATCTGCGGATTGCGCTGTGGTACACACATACACACACATAACCAGGAATGAGGGATGCCATCAATACATTGAGCATCAGCTGTCTGATGTTCAAAAGGCAAACAAATCGAAAGGATACGATAACGTCAAAAGGACTAAAATACAAGCACCATTGATGTGCACAAAGCCATTCATACAGACATGGTGTGTTTGTATAGCTCATCCCATGCAGTATTCTCCAGAAAAAACAATAGGACACTGACAACAATAGGACAAGAGCTAGTTCATATAGCATTCATCCCTATTGGATTCGACCTACGGGAGAAAGGCCGAACCATACACTAAGAATGCAGTACACGAGAGTCTTTCTCTCTCTCACTCTCACTCATTGCCTGCCCCGTTCTCCCTATCTCCCTCTCGTCATTCCGGATCACCAACTTACTGAAATCATCTCTTGCAGCTGAGGATTGCTCTGAATCATTGACTGCAAGACGGCAGGATTACTCATTAAACTCTACAAAGCAATGACACGCACAGAAGACAACACAAGGCTATGAGAAAGAACAAGCAGATGGACTGCCAGTTATGCACAACAATGCTTCGCAAGGTGACATTCAGACAAGTCTTTAAGAAGCTTTTATCTCTGAATCACAGTCATTCATATGTCAGAGGTGTAAAAGCAGTCATCACCATGTCACAGCTATAGCTCGGATAAGGATGGAAACATCGCGCCACAACAATATGACCATACATTGGTCGCACCCAAGTCACAGGTTTCTGGCCGGGCCAATTCTGGCTACCTTCCTTCAATCATACACACAGTGATACATGCGGGCAAACACTATTCCCACCGCTTACCTGCACCATGGGACTGCTCATCATATTCTGCATCATCTCAGGATTGCTCATTAACTGTGATCACATAACACACCACAAATTTATTGCGGTTAGAAATATGCACACCCCGCTAAAAGCCCAGAATTACAGCACAACACAGAAAACAAATTGAGTGCAAGCGAAAAGAAAGTCACCACAACAAAACACCTGCTATAAATCTAAAATGATAGGGCACACCCACCAACATCCTCAACATACCGCTTGCTGCATCTGCTGCATGCTCTGGCCGCCAAAGAGACTACCCATGCCACCAGCACCGCCCGCTCCACCAGCCCCGCCGGCACCTAGCAAGCCGAGTGGATCCGCCATTCCGCTACCGAATAAACCACCGGCCGCCGGAGTGGATCCAGTGCCAGCACTGGTGCCGCCGCCGCTAGGAGTGGTGGTTGTGTTCGCCGTGGAGACTGGTGCTGGGGTGGCCGAAGTTGATGCAGACGACTCGGTGGTACTACTTGCACTGGTGGCTGCCGCTTGGGTGGAAGTGGGCGCTTGTTCTGCGTTACTCTGTAGCAAGCACATCACCAGAAGGAAGATTACATCACAATCACACACGTTTTCCAGCCATTCGGATTTGCAGAATATGGCAATACGGCACTCATACGTGCTGAAATTACACATTTGGAATGTTGCTGACAAAAGAATCCTTTTATTATACTGAATGCATCTAGCGACTTGCACGGTACGAGAGGAAGATACTGAAATTCAATGCTGTCAAATTCAATTTACCTTGGTTGCCGATTTGATCACGAGGTGAACCGTCACGCCATCTTTCAATCCTGGACGAAAGTAGGGCAGACAAAAACAAAAAGTTCTAAAATTTAATACAATGTAGGTGCATGCCGCACTGGCGACTCGCGGCAAGGCGCATTGCAGTAATAAACTCGAACGAAAACACTACATTCTACATACAGTGCACAAAAGCCGAAGAGAACTAAAAAACGATGCCGAAGCGCTTCATAAAAATTTGTTTCAGCACACAGTTGAAAATGAAGAAGAAGAAAAAGAACTGGAGCTGTTTCTAACACGACGCAAAGCAAATCGGCCAGGGGTGAACAAGGAAAAAGAATCGTTTCTAGATTCTCACCGTAACTCTCTAGAGAGTTGTCGTCCTTCATAATCTTTCCAGCGAAGATCAGGCATAGCTGTTTAATTGAAGTATTATCGAATACGGCAGAGAGATCTTTCTTGAACTGCAAACAAAGGAAACAACAGTAACGAATGAGAAGAACAAAAAGGGCAATAGCACGTGTAAATGAGATCGCGCTTACCTCGCCAACAGTCCTGTTTAAATCTACATCCAGCGTCTCCTTCTTCCGTGAGGTTTTCACCGTGATCTTTACGGTGGAACCACCTTCCGCCATGGTCGACAACGACTCGTACGATGTTTAGCTGTTGTAAACCTAGACTGCTCTTCTTCAACAACTCAAGTTCTGGGACGAAGTGTTTCCATTTATGGAAAAATGAGTGAAGCTAAAGACACGTCTCTTTGCAGACAAACGAGACACAGCAAAGAGACCGTGGGGTTATGAGATCACCTCTTGAATGCGAAATGTGGAACAGAGCGGAGGGGGTAGAAGGCGGATGGGTGACGAAGCTACAGGGAGGAAAGAATGGATCATACGAGTCATAGAAAATCCAGAGTGATCTAGAAAAATCACCCAATCTTTGTGCTGTTTGGCTGCAGGCAGGCCCATCATATTCATAGCCAGGAAAGCTGCGTGCCTTTCTGGTCGCCATCGCGATCGTTAGGAACATGGAGCATGCGCGCATGCCATTTTATGTACGGTACGTGATGACAGAATGATGACATCTGCATGTGACGTGTACGTGTATGCATATGATGGAAATCATTGTTCCCTAGGCCGGCTGTTCATATGATCACGTCATGCTAGCATGCTGCTGTACACGTACACGTACGGTAAACGTCGAAAGTCATTTTTCGCTTGTTTTTTTTTGCATGCAGAGTTGTAGCGCAACATTTTTGCGTATCAGCTACATATCATGCATATATCAGATCACAGACCATTCCATTTTGATTTTTAAAAAATTGCTTTGTTCGTACATGTTGTTCGTTCGTACATGTTCGTTCCTTCACACAGTTCTTGACTACAGCTTAGGCTTTGCTCGACGTGTGTAAATAAGTTAGAGGTATTAGGTTAGGTTGCACCACCATGACGCGTCACGGCCGCAACAGCACTGCCAATCCAGTCCTCTCGTACCACGAGAGGAAGGCTGCGTCAGGTGAGACAAATTTTGGCAGTGAGCATGATTTTGGGATTTCATTGAGGTGCATTGCTGTCTTTGTGAACTACATGATTGTACATGTATTGCATATTGGCTGATTGCTGGCACTGTTGGCGTATAATTGTTAGGCATTTTGTGGTGTCCAAAGAATGGACTACAACATGGTTGCATTGGTTCTATAATGGGTGTGTAGTCATACTGTTACGAGTTCTCCACCACTGTATACTACTGTACTCTCTGTCTCTCCTCTTTCCTCTCTTCGTATACGAATGCAAGATGAATAAGTGAGTTTCAACGCCTGCACCCAAGTAGATCTATAAAATATAGAATGCTAGTGCTGACCTGAAGGGGACTGCTAATAAAGGTCCTGGGATTCACAATATTATTACAAGTATTATTATTATTATTATTAGACACAATCTCATAGCATGTGACAAGCATAGCTAATGCAGGGACAGAATACCCTGAGACAAGGGCGTTGAGCCAGCCACGGCAATAATAAGCTAGGAAAACAAAGCAAATATTAATATTTATTTTTAATAAAGCACAACAGAACAACAAGGACAATCAAGGCTTGTTTGCTGCTACTTTAAGTTTCATGCTTACGCAATCATCAGGCAACTGTTGTTGCCTGATGATTGCGTAAGCATGAAACTTAAAGTAGCAGCAAACAAGCCTTGATTGTCCTTGTTGTTCTGTTGTGTATTACGCTCTGCCTTTGTGGTGTTGAGCACTGTCAAGCACTCTGGGTACATCCTTCGGTTTTTAATAAAGCAAAAATAAGTGGAAAATTAAGAAGCAAAACAATAGAGTACCACATGCGACTTGCGACACCTGCAATGAGCTGCGACCGCGGCGAATGATTCACTATCTTTTTGGTTTTTGCGACATCCCTATACAGTGCGTGTACTATGCACTGCACCCACACCCGGCATAGAAACTGTACTTCATTAATGTGTGTGCCGCGCGTTGCACGTCGCGTCACGTTGCGACAGTGGCCTTGCGACTGATTGTGACAGGCATTTTCTTAGTTGCAAGTGTCGAATTCCGTACGTCACTTCGCATATAGTGGTATTGTCAATGTGCCCTGATTGACTGCTGTGCCAAAAAAGAAAGAAGACCAGCTGATCATGCACTGGCATACAGTAGCCAGTCAACAAGTCTCGTTGACCTTTGGTTGGAGGTATACGCGCGAATCCACACGGAATCGTTGACACAATCCCCTCATGAAAGCCTTTGTTGCTACCCAGGTAGATGTTTTTTTGCTTGCATCATTATGCAGTACCGTGGCCTTCAGAGCGTTGTGTCTCGTGCACAATTCCTTGTGTATTACGCAGTACTGTGACCTTCAGAGCGTTGTGTCTCGTGCACAATTACTCGTGTATTACGTGTGATATACCTGTAAAAGCAGAAATTTCCGTGGTGTTTTATTTTTGGTAACTTCGGTGCTGACAATTTTTGCCTAAAATAAAAACCACCGGAAATATACGCACATGCATGCGGACTGCAGTACGGAAGATTGGTTTGCCGAAATTTTCGCGCTACCGAACCGTTAATTTTGGGGAATACCGAAAATATTATACCACCGAAAATTCCCAGTTTTATAGTACCTGTAAACTCCAAGATTGTATGGCTATCTTCTCGTTGATACAGTAAAACCTGTCAAAGCGACCACTCGGATAAGGCGACCACCTGTCCCAGAAGACCACTACAGCCAGCACCAAGGGATGCTATTTCCAGTTAAATGACCCTGGATAAGGAGACCACCTGGTTCCAGAGACCACATTTTGAAAATCCCTTGAGCAGTCGTCTTAGACAGGTTTCGCTGTACTGTAAAATTAATATACAAATTTTCGGCAGCTATTTAATTTCGGCTATATTCGGCACCGACCCAAAACGCCTAAATTAAAACGCCGGTGAAATTTTTCACAGCATCCGTCGCACTATATCATGCCCTCTACCCCACGCCGAAAATAAATCGCCGCCGAAATGTCAAAAATCGTGAAGTGCCGAAATTTTGTATATTTACAGTATATGGATTTTCTTTGTTCGTTAAATTTGAACACATGAATCGGGCTTGTACAGGTGAATGTAAATAGCCTCTAAAACTTTCAACTGCATCACATACAAATGACTAGCACGGCACAGTACAGTGAAACGAGACTCCGAACATGACCGACAACAATCATGGTGTGTATTACATTTGCGAGTCATTATAGGAAATTTGCGAGTCATTATAGGAAATTTGCGAGTCATTATAGGAAATTTGCGAGTCATTATAGGAACGTATCTTACAGTATGCAGAAGAAGCTTGTACGCTTACTGTCTGTGATTTTTTTAACGTTTCAGAACGGAGTGGATATGGCAGCTTGAAGAAGCGTCTCGGCAAGGACTCCATTAAGGTGAGTGATGGTTGTTGTTGGGATGTGCTCTGGCTAGTGGTTCATGCTACCACCACCACCGTTACTGATGATGTTTGTTGGGATGTGTTTTGGGTGTTGTTGTTCATGCTACCACCACCACCACCACCACCACCGTTACTGATGATGTTTGTTAGGATGTTGACTTGGCTGTACATGTTATTGCTTTCGTTTCTGACAGGAGTTTGACTGTTGCTGCTTGACACTGCAGCCGTGCAAGGACCCGATCATTACGTGAGTTCTCATTGTGCGCGTGCGCGCGTATGTGTTTGCGTTGATCCTGACCTTCATAACTATAGCACTGTTTTATTTTTGGCTTTCTGACCTCGATAATATTGAAAGGGACCAAAGAGAAGCTGAAACTTGCTGGTTTATTCTGCCCACAGTCCGTCCCGCTACCATGAGAAAATTTCAGTTTGGTTCTATTCAAAAACCTTCCCTATTTTGGAAACTGAAATAGAGGTTATGCAAGTGATATCATGGCGGTGAGCCAGTGGATTTGCTTATGGGAGCTAAGTGCATGTATGCAGCGTGAGTCTGCGGATTCCCCTGAGCTAGTGCACTGCTGTGCCTCGGCTTTACAGCTCCATGCACAACATCTCAACTGGTGGTGTACTCGTATAGACGTATACCCTCTACACTATAATGCTTGTCTTTGCGTACTGTATGAGTAAAACATGGATGTGGCAAATGGGATTTAGGCCTTTGGCCTATGGTTGCTGGATCTGATCTATCCTCCCCCACCGTTTAGAAGCCGCATCTGACGCCTGATCATGGGGTGGTGGCGTCCCACGGATGCGGAAAGGTGGTTCTTGACCAGGGAGTTGTACGACTCCTTGTTCTTGACCTGCCCGGTACGCGAACCCGTTGAATTTTTTTTGCTTACTGTGTACTGGATGTGATGCTGTGGTTGGTTGGTTGGTTTGGTTGGTTGGATTTATTTAAAGTCGTACAACAAACAGGCATATCTGCGGGGCTTATGTGGCCCACAGTCAAATTTGGAACCGAGTAACGTAGCGTGAGGGCGACACGAATGCAGCAGGGGGGGGGGGGGGGGGGGGGGCATTTTGATCTTTCTCCTCTTTTGGTGGTGGTTCCGATTTGCTAACTTGTCATTCATGTACTGTACAGTGGGTAGTTGATGACTTGATTTGGTGCGGATAGTGGAGTGCGCGTGTGTGCACACACGTGTGTATATTATATGTCTGTGTCTGTGTGTCTGTGTTGCACTGTCCAGACCTGAAGGTTACCTGTATGACCGCGAGCCAATCCTCGAAAACTTGCTGCATCAGAAACAAGCCAGTAAGTCTTCAATCATGTCTGTCACGATGAGTTGGGAGGGTATGTGATGCGGGGGGGGGGGGGGGGGGGGGGGGGGGTGGATAACGGAAGATATCTGCAGGGATACTATATTTAGACTAGGGTGGAGAGCCAAGAATTATTTTAAAACAAGAAAAGAGGACCAAAGAGCTACAAGTTACGCTATAATATCCACTAGCACCACCAGTTACTTTACAATACATAACATTGCACGATTGGTGCGACGTTAAATAAACTTCTACAACAACAACATTGCACGACACTAAACAACGGGACTGACATGCTAGAGCTGATTGCCAGCTAGGTGTAGAATGTCAGTACCATTGGTCGGCGTCGTGCAATGTTATCGCATCAGCTGATTGTAAAGTAACTGGTGGTGTTAGTTGATATTTTAAAAGCATAACTTGTAGCTCTTTGGTCCTCTTTTCTTATTATTGGGTTGTGAAAGCGATATACACCTTTGTTTATGTATGTATTTGTGTGTATGTGTGTACGTGCGTGTGTGTGTGTGTGTGTGTGTGTACATATGTGTATGTGTGTGTGTGTGTGTGTGTGTGTGTGTGTGTGTGTGTGTGTGTGTCTCTCTCTCTCTCTCTCTCTCTCTCTCTCTCTCTCTCTCTCTCTCTCTCCATGCAGTTTCAAAGCAGTTGCGAGAATTTGAACGGCAGAAGGAGAAGCTTGACGTATGTGTTGGTTTGTTTTGTTATTCTAGAAAGTATGCACTGACACGATGGTGGAAGATGAGAAATAGAGAGAGGGAGAGAGAGGGACACACACACACACACACACACACTCACACACGCACACGCACACACGCACACACACACACACACACACACACACACACACACACACACACACACACACACACAGGACTAGTCTAAACTGTGCTCCTTTCTAAGACGTCTTCGTGTTTGGCAGTTGTGCGCCTTGTGCTGTACTTGTTGCATGTTCTGCGGAGTGCCAGTGTCAACCCAGTGCATGCCATCCAGTGTTGTCTGTCTTTTCTGTAGGTGCTCAGTGTGTCTTGCGCCCTTTGTAGCCCGGGCTGTTGAATATCGTCTGTTGTAGGGTGTCTTGATGTGTTTCGCAACAATGGCCTTCTCCGAACTGTCCCTACTTTAGTGATGTGCATGTGAGAAAGGATCCTGTTCTTGTGTTGTGATGTTCGCTGTGTGTCCCTATTGCTGTTATTCGTGGGGTTGAAAGTATGTAATCCAATGGCCGCTAGGTCTGAAGACTGTGTCGTCTTTTTGTGTGTTGATGTCTTACCTGAGGTTGTCGGGAACTCGTGGCCTGGCACAAGGAAAACATGGATGCGGCAAATGGGATTTAGGCTTTTGGTCTCTAGTTGGTGGATCTAATCTATCCTTCCTCCCCCGCCGTTTAGGAGTCGCATCTGAGCCTTGATCATGGGATGGTGGTGTCCCACGGAAGTGGAGAGGTGTATCTTGACCCGCCCTGTACGTGAACCCGAGTAATTTGTTTTCTTTTTTCTTTTTTTTATTCACGAGGTTGACTGTATGTGTATCCATAGCAGAAATATTTGTCTGGGATTTAATTTCGTCTTTTTCGCCCAAGGAACTTTTGGACTAAATTAAATGCCGGACTAATGTCGATTTGTCCAGCTATTCTATACACTCTTGTGATCCATGGACGAAATTTTCAACAGGACGAACTCCCTTTCTTTGGAGTTGGACGAAATTATTGACCGATGAAATTTTCTGCCTCTACAGTATGTGTATTTGTGTTGACTTTGTGTGCTGTGGTGCAGGCTGAGGAAGTACTGGTGGCCAACGCTGATCAGATTGCACGCAAGAAGCAGTTCCTTGATGCAGGTAGGTGTGTGTGTGTGTTTTGTGTGTGTTTTGTGTCTGTTTTGTGTGTGTGTGTGTGTGTGTGTGTGTGTGCGTGCGTGCGTGCGTGCGGGTGTGTGGGTGTGTGATTGAGGTGTATTCAATTGTGTGCTAGCTGCTTGCATGCTTGTACGGTTCCGTCCTTGCTTTGCTGTTGTTTCGTTTGCCTTTGGATGTAGCTGTAAATACAGCAATTGATGCTCTTTTTAATGGTGACCATGTTCCAGTCTGAGTACCTGACCCATGTCCGAATGTCGTCTGCGTGTTGCGTTGTCTTTTGCTTGTTCAGAGCAACAGATCACAACCAAGCGTGTCAATCCGTATGCGCCGGCAGCCACTGACACAGGTATGGTTGTGATGTTGCATGTTCGCTTTAGTTATGTAGCTTATCTACAGCTTAGCTGGCAAGATGATCGTGAGCAATGCCATGGTCAGTGCCCTAAATGAAATAAGAGAGCGAGGACGGATTCAACTCGGATACTCAGCCAGTAAATATAATTAAAAGAAATCACATTGAAACGAGTTATGCGTATTATCTTGTTACAGTTTAATTTTTCGAAAAATTACAGACGACCCCTTAGTGCTGTGAACCCCCATTTTTAATTTTCACCCCTCCCCCCCCCCCTCCCCCTTTCAATCCCTCCAACTAACGAGTGTGTGGGGTTGGCCCAGTTTTCTCTCTTTGACTAACGCTGTCTTGATATGCCCTGTTGCCATAGTGCCCGTTGCCACGGTTGCTGCTACATCGGCCACATCCAGCGGAGCAGGAACGTCGGAAGCGGCGCGGGCACCAGCCGCAGCGGGAGCATCAGCAACAGGCGCATCGGCGACGGGAAAATCTGCAAACAGCTCATCGAAGGACTCGAAATCGTTGCCCAGCTTCTGGGTACCGTCTCTGACGCCCCAAGCCAAACCCACGTTGATCAAGAAGCCGGTAGGTCGATGGACGAGGGAGCTGTGAAGTGTTGTTAGTCGGGTTGTGTGTGGGCACCCGTGTGTGTACGTGTGTGTGTGTGCGCGCGCGCGTGCATGCATCTGTGGGTATTTGTGTGTGGATATGATACAGTGCTGCTCAGTGAAATCCAGTCGCGTTACTCAAGTATGCGCCGGGCATTGCGCAGCCCTAGACCTGCAAACACTGGGCTACGAAATGGTGCGAGATGCAACCTTGAGTGACACAACTGGATTTCATTGAGCAGCAGCAGCAGCAGCAGCTCAGCACTGTACGTGCATGATGTGTTTGAAACGCTGCCGTAGCCTTGCTACTGGCTGTCTTCTGTCCATGCCTTACCTGCCATACCAGCGTATCATTATCCTTACCCGTGTGTAGAATGTAACGTGGCATGCTCTCTTGTTTGCCGTCTACAGGACAAACATGCAACATGTCCAATGTCTGGCAAAACTCTCAGACTGAAGGTGAGAAACTGAGAACCCTCTGGTGGATGACGTGATGATGTCATACTTTGCACAGCTAACTTTATGACATCACCGGATGAGGGGGAGGGGAGATGAGCATTGAGCACCGTCCTCACGTTATCAAGCCCATCGACGTCTCGTATCATCTCCTGGCCATTGAAGAATGGCCATCTGCACCTTTTCACATTTACCTAGCAGAGATTGTGGTTTGAATCTTGCTGTGTACACTCATACCTTGGTTATCCAGACCCCGAAGTTACGGCCACTTCGGTCTACCGGGCATCCTTTGGGCGGGTTGCAGTGGAAATATTACTACTCATGTGCCACTTTTTCGTGGCAGTAGTAAGGCTTATTCCGTATCTATGGCCTTTCCCAATGGAAATGTGCGTGATTCATAGTTACGGATGTTTCAAAGTTATGGGCAGTGCCCTGTCCCGGACTGCCCGGATAAACAAGGTATGAATGTATCGTTTGTCATGAGTGTATGTATTGTTTGGTATGTGCAATTGCAGGATCTTATTGCGGTGCACTTCAAGCGAATCAACGATGACGACGATCGGCCAGACGTTGCCAAGAAGGTAATGTCTGCCAGGATGGGGTTTTACTCTGTACATGTACGTGTACTTAGTAACTACAGTAAAACCTGGTTTCAGTTAAGCGACCACGGCCCACGGTGCAAGCAAAAGCGGTCGTTAAAGCCAGGTGGTCTTTAGAACCAGGTCCCACAGTGTCTTACGAGCAGGTTGTCGCTAAACCCAGAGGTTGCTTACACCAGGTTTTTACTATAGTACTAACTACTGCTGTGGACATTGACATCCGGTGAGAAGTCAAGCGGCCGCGGGGCGATGACCCTGCAGTCGCGAGCACTGCTGGTCCATTTTTACTACAGCGTGTACGTGAACTACAGGGCATGTACGCACTAAAAGCAGCAAGGGCGCCGGCCCCCGATCATCCCATCGGATTTCAATGCCCACGACAGTACAAAAAGGAGTCCTAAGATCTAGGGAGGCAATGCGGGCAAATTGGATTAGGAAACAATGCTAACAGTTATAGTAAAGAAAAAAGGACCAAGAAACTACAAATTTGAGTCCGAACAATGCTATCATGTTGCTTTTGCTCCATTGTGGTCGCCATTACAGTCAATTCATCCTAAACTGGCACTAAATGAAGTTAAAACTCTGATGAAACCGTTCACATCGGCTTTGATGATGTACTAGTTTTATTCCCGTGCCGAAGATAAATCGATGCCGAAAATATCGAAAACTGTGAAATGCCGAAATTTTGTATATTTACAGTAGGCGGGGAAAGTCCAAGGTTGGGGAATAAGAAATTCAGCCAGGTTGTACAACATGAGGAGAGTCATGTCATGGCAAAATGTGTGGCGAAGCAAATCCTTACCCCAAATTTAAAGTGGCTTTTTGAGCTTCAATTCGGCCAAAATTGGGCTTTCAAAAGCTAGCTGGACTATTTTGGACGAATGGGCTGTAGAGCAGGGTCCGTTTAGAGATCGCTCACAGATGCCATCCCTGGTCTGAACCCTGTTTGCGTTCGGCAGATCATCGTCACCACACGACTGCGGTCGTGTGGTGCATTACAGTCCATTTCAAAAATACAGACGCATAGTATTATTGAAATCTTTCAAATTTGGCTGGAGCTTTTTGAGAATTTTTCAGAATATTGCTCAGGTCCTTCCAGCAATTACTCTCATATCGATTTTTAAGCGATTGCATAGCAAACGCCCAATTTCGAAAAAATTTGTACACAAAGTGATCCCAAATTTTATGTGGTATAGATGCTTGCCTAACGTTTTTTTGCAATCTCGCGTCTATATTTTTGAAACACACTGAAGTCACGGATCACATACAGTCAACCCCTGGAAAGACGTACCCACAAGGGAACACGGAAAAGTACTTCCTAGCCAAAGTACCTTACTACACCCACGCTGCAATCAAGTGGGCCAATTTTTCGTTAACTGCGAAAAGTACGCACTGCACAGTAGTACGTCTTACGCCCTGTACGTATTGAGCGGTTTTGACTGTAGAGATTCCAAACTCGAGAGGGGGTGGGTGGGGTGGTGGGTGCATATTGTTTCGAGTGTGGTCACCTCAAGCTGTCTCCATTGCTGCTACGTCTGACTGGGAACCACTAAGGGCCGTGTGAGACTGCGGCAAGTCTTGATTGCCCGTGGTGATGTAATTGTTGGCAGTGCTGCGGCTAGTCATGTCAGTGCTGTTGCTAGTGTCCTAATCCGCATGAACATTGACAGCCCCGCTGCTCGCCATGTCACTGATGCCAGCACTGTCCGCTTCCTCATCGTCCTCCTCCGACTTACTGCCAGTTTCTTCTGACGCCCACGCTCCCCAAGTTGGATGGGTACCAAAAAGATAGTAGTACGTTTTTTTAAAGTTATTCCACCTGGCGTACATGTTGGATGAGTACCAATCAGATAGTAGTACGTCTTCACATTTATCCGACGGGCAACTTTCACCAGGTATGGCCAGTCAAGGGTGTCTGCTGGGTTATCAGGTGGGGCACTGTCATCCGTACTACTACCTGTTGGTTGCTTCCGCATCCTCAGCTGAGGCAAAATGTACTGGTGGATTTTCTGCTTCCCCTTTTTCCTGATGGAATCCAGCTTGTTCTTCACTATTATGGCGTTGAGGGATAAATCATCGTCCGGGTACTGTACCCTGGCAGCTTCCAAGTGCACGCTTATCTGCTGGTTAGCTATCTCGTATTTCTGCCTTTTGGTGATCATTTTTTTCTCAAAGTCTACCCAGCACCAGTGCCCGGTGTCTGCTGGGTTATCAGGTGGGGCATTGTCATCCGTACTACTACCTGTTGGTTGCTTCCGCATCCTCAGCTGGGGCAAAATGTATTGGTTGATTTTTTGCTTTCCCTTTTTCCTGATGGAATCCAGCTTGTTCTTCACTATTATGGCGTTGAGGGATAAATCATCGTCCGGGTACTGTACCCTGGCAGCTTCCAAGTGCACGCTTATCTGCTGGTTAGCTATCTCGTATTTCTACCTTTTGGTGATCATTTTTTTCTCAAAGTCTACCCAGCACCAGTGCCCGGTGTCTGCTGGGTTATCAGGTGGGGCATTGTCATCCGTACTACTACCTGTTGGTTGCTTCCGCATCCTCAGCTGAGGCAAAATGTATTGGTGGATTTTCTGCTTTCCCTTTTTCCTGATGGAATCCAGCTTGTTCTTCACTATTATGGCGTTGAGGGATAAATCATCGTCCGGGTACTGTACCTTGGCAGCTTCCAAGTGCACGCTCATCTGCTGGATAGCTCTCTCGTATTTCTGCCTTTTGGTTATCGTTTTTTCCTCGAAGTCTACCCAGTACCTGTGCCAGGTTCTCATCAACATACATTCAAGGTCGTCTGTCCACTTCATATTGATGACACGAAATGAGGCCAAAAAGCGAAGACTGCATGCGCTTGTGCCAACTATCAAACAACCTCAAAAACTGAAAACCAAACACAAAGAAAGCAATTGGCAGCCATAGGGCCAACGCCAGCCAGGGTCTTCAATCCCCGCCGTCAAATCCGACTGGGGTCCATACTTTCCTGCATCTCATCAAGCTCGTCCATTTGGTCGGCCCAGGAAAGAGTTGGCGAACCAGAGGAAGTGGCACTGTATGCTTTCCGTGGTGTACTTGTCGAGTGAGGACTATCCGAACGCTGTTCGTTCTCAATCTTCGTAAGGCGTTCTGAGATGCTTTGCGTATCTCTGTCTGAAGGCCTTGTAGACAAGACGGCAGCTGATCATGGACGGATGGCTGGGTTTGCTCTCCAATAGCAGAGGTATCGTTCTTCTCCGAAGCCATAATGAAGGTAACAAAGTTGAACCGTAGAACACTAGGGAGACTTGAGAAGTTTTAGCTATTCCCAAATGGTCCGTACCGCGGGACTCCTTGGAGCACCTTGAGAGCGTATTATTAAAATACAATCTCAAGGTGCTCCAAGGACACCCGCGTCACGTACCATTTGGGAGTACATTTCTCAAAATGCGAAGACTCCACTGTAGCCATCCACTATATCCATACATCTTCACAACACTCTACAAACGGTCTCTGGCCTACACCAATCACTGAAAAAAGAAGAAGATATACCGGTAATCATTTGATTTTTCGGGCAAGGCCCATCTTCAGGAATGCGTGATTGGTAGCTAGAAAAAAAGGCCGAAGAAACGGTTGCATGATGCAGCATCACAGGGGACTTTTGTCAGTGCATGCACCATCTTCAGGAATGCGTGATTGGTAGCTAGAAAAAAGGCCGAAGAACGGTTGCAGGACAGGGGACTTTCGCCAGTGCATGCAAACAGCGCACATGCGCAAAACATACAAAATCATGAAAAATCCCTACGAATATCGCCCGTCGAGATAGAGAAGTAGGCCAAACTCGTTCATAAGAGACGGAGCCTTCTGAAATATGATTACCGTATCTTCCAGGCCATTTGCAGCCCCAAGGAATAACCCGTGACGAACGTGTCCCTCTTGGAGACAGAAGGTCACCATCAAGATTATAATAAAATTATTTACTTGTGACAGAGTGACCATTTGGGGTATACCACAGTTGCGCTCGGTGAAATCCGACCCAGAGTGCACTTTTGGCGCCCTCAACTTGCACGGCCCTTGACGCCCCGGAAGTGGCACGAATGCGGCTAGCTTGACGTACACGTGTACAAATGCAATGATGTAATCCGAACTGGTCCAGGACGCCAGCTTTGCGCTTTGGGTCGGATTTCACAGAGCGCAGCTGTAGTAGATGCACCAGGATGGACTTTTCCAATTTTACCTGAATAATTATACACACATGTACCGTACTTTTCTAATTGTCCGCAAACTCCAATTCGGCCATTTACACATTTAGGAAACTTCACTTCTCAACTGCAAACTCAAAAAACGGTCTCTTCCTGTGATTCTGATTAAATTAAAATGTACATTTACACCAAATTTTCGGGCCAGGAGTAGAGTTGAGAAGTGAAGTTTCCTAAATATTAGGCCTACTAAATAATAGTTAATATACAGATGGCTTACACCCAATAGATAGAGTATGTGCGGCATATTTAAACATCTTCTTTTGTGTGTGTGTGTGTGTGTGTGTGTGTGTGTGTGTGTGTGTGTGTGTGTGTGTGTGTGTGTACGTACGTGCATGTGTGCATGCGCGCATGCGTGCTCGTGTGTGTGTGTGTGTACATGTGTGTACGTGTACATTGGTGTGTGTTTCACTGATCAGCTGCGCTATCGCTGTGAGATCAGTGGTGATGAGCTGGGCAACCACGTGCCGTGTGTGGTACTGCGGAAAAGGTATGTGTTAGTGGAACTGCTTAACACTACCCAGTACATGCACCTACACTGGGCTGTGTAGCAAACACGGCTCTACGTATTCCAACGTTGACGCTAGAACTACCATAGAATGTGTGTGTGTGTGTGTGTGTGTGTGTGTGTGTGTGTGTGTGTGTGTGTGCGTGTGCGTGTGTGTGTGCGTGTGTTTGTGTGTGCTTGCATACGTATGTGTGTCTGTATGTGTGTCTGTGTGTGCATGTGCGTGAATCTGTACTACTAGAATTATCAGGCGGGGATCAATTGATCCTTCTTTCTTCAAAAATGTGTGGTTGGATTCAACTTTCCATCGCTGCATCTTCCAGGCGGGTGATAACCTGAGCGGCAGGAATATGACGTGATATCAGTGTCACTCCGTGGCCGTCACTCTACGTGTAGGCTTGGTTTATGCAGCACACCCCAAGCCAACTACCCACAGTACACACCCAGTGCCGGCTGCTAGCCACAGCGAGTGCGTTCGATTTTGCCCACGGGTCGATTTTGAATCCATTCATGAATTACCCCTGGCTATTCTCATCACCTCGTGGGAATAGGACGAATCCATTACGAACCGATTCCGGGGCTCGTGGCTTGAAAATGGAACGACTTGAATGCACGAGATTCCCTTTACGAATCGATTCATGGGCGTAATCGAACGCACCCGGTAGTGGCAACTGAAATCCGACACCTGATTTTCCGTGCTGGAGTTCAGCGCCGATTCTAGCGGTCTCAATTTTGTCAGTGTAACAGCGAGTGCGCGGTCTTTGCCATGTGAGCGCACCGAGCTGGGGTTGGATTTCAGTTGCCAGCACTGTAGTTAGCTGGATGATTAGGCTCTTGTCTTTGTAGTCTGTGCTCTCTGGGTCAGTAGCAGAAGTATTTTGTGACTGCAGTGGTCAATCTGCTTTGTTTTTGGTTTCTTTTCTCGTGTCGTGTTCTAGTGGTGTTGTTCTCACACTGGGTTGTTTTGAGAAGACCGTTCGCAAGGATATGGTGGATCCCACAACCGGCGACAAACTCCAGGAGAAAGACATTATTCGAATCAAGGTGAGTGTTGCATTGCAGCCTGTCTCTCTCAGTTACTCTCTCTCTCTCTCTCTCTCTCTCTCTCTCTCTCTCTCTCTCTCTCTCTCTCTCTCTCTCTCTCTCTTTCCCCAACAATCACGCTCTGACTCAAACGCACTCACCGACTCTCCTTGCTTGTTAGACGTGCATGTCCCACACAATGGCGTGGATGTAATCTCTCTCTCCTGCACACGGCTCTCTTCAACTGAAGCTCACGCTTCTCTCATTCCTGCTACTACTGCAGCAGCTGGTGTCTGCTCACCCTGTCGATTGATGCTATTGATTGCGCAATGACCAGAGTACCCATCGGCGATGCCCACACGCACACACACGCACACACACGCATTCAATTGTACGCCCACACCCTTCACATATACTCAGGTGTTGGAAACCGGTCTGTGTTCTGCTTTCCAACACCCATGGTCGATGTCCGCCCATACATGCACCCCACCCTTTACATTACACATACCGTAAAGTCTTGTATAAAAGCCGCGGCGTCTATGACTTTCTCGGTGACATTTTGCAGGCTTCTATATGAGACAGGCTTCTATACAAGACAGGTATTTCTATGTATGTCAACACTAAAACCAGGCTTATGTGTGATTTGATGGGCCCAAAATTGCGGCTTCTATTCAAGTGCGGCTTTTATACGAGACTTTACGGTAAACATGTGTTTGAAACCGATCTGTGTCCTGTTTTCCTGCACCAGATGATGTTTGTTGTATTCTTCTCTCCATCTGCATAATATATACAGGGTGGTACTGGGTTTGCTCACTCTGCCGCTGAGGAAGGTCAGAAGTTGGAGGCAAAGGCGCCGCGTCCGGTTGCACAGTTCTAGGCTATCCTTCTCCTCCTCCTCCTCCGCACTAATCATTTCTCTTATCTTGTCCGTTTGCGTGTTTGTTAGCTTGTGCAGCAGTGGTGCACGTGTTTGTTTGTTTGCTTGCGTCTCCCATGCTGCCGGGCTCTGTGACATGCCCTGTCACTTGAACTATGTACTTCAAGTAGAGCTACACGTGGCTGCATCTGAGTCTGTAGGGTGTGGGGTGCACGTGACTTTGTTATTGGCAGAGCTGTGCATGCGCTGAGCGTCTCTCTTCTTGCGGACGTATAACTGTTGATAACTGTGCATGCCTTTCGCTTTTGAAATGGATTTCTTGGTGTCTTTCACCGATCATTTACTAGTACGCTGTGTGGCCGTGCAGTGTGTGCCTGTACGGTGTGTGTAATGTGCAGGGAGTCGTATACCCAAACCTGCCCTGGTAGTGTGTAGTTGACACAATATTGATGGCTCTGTGCATCATACACCCACACAGTGTTTTGCACGCAGCTTAGATAATTATGGTTATGGAGCTTAGATATTAATTTAGTCAAGTATAAGCTTCTTACAATTTCCCATTCATCAGTGAGTATTACAGGTGGAATCCTGACGATTCGAATATGGCGTAATTTGAACATGCCGCTTATTAGAAGTTTCTTTCGTAACAGGGGCGTCGCACACGATACGGTCACTGCGGTATTGACCGTACCACTATTTGCCCCAAGTACAACGTGAATCAATAAAATGCACTGATTTGGGCTCTAAATTTTCGGCTCCACCACCCCTCCCCCACGAGTAAATTGTACTACATATGACTAACCGTACCACACTAAAATTAAATAATGAATCGCCTTCCGACGCCCCTGCGGCTGCGTATACACGCACAAGCACACACGAGTATGCAACATTATAATTCTTCTGCACAGTCATGAAACAGGCTCATGCCATCTTCACTCCATTTGCTGAAGGCGTATGGCCGTTTAGTATGGTCCACGACTGTCCTGCATGCATCCGTACCAGCAAGAGTACTCTTGATTCCGGGCATAAGCGACTGCTGCAGATGGGCCCTGGGTCTTGCATGCTTGCCCAGAGAGGTATTTGGGCTCGTACGCATTCCCGCAAGACGAACATGTTTTTTTACTCCTCATGCTGCCCGCACTCCGGCAGCAGGCACTCCACCACACGCATACCATGCCTATCACAACGGCTACAGTCACAAACAGAAGCATGTTTGAAAAGCCAAGAAACAGACCAGCCTGGCTTGGCGTGCATTGCACACGCATCATTCTGTTTGAATACCGACGACCAGCACACACACGGCATGATTCCATTTTCCAGCAAATAACTTGAAGGCACATGAACATCATAGGATAACAAAGGATAGAGAAAAAGCGGAATAGAAGAAAATCAGGTGCGCCAGTCTGCACCTTTGTCGCTGAAATGCCAATAAAATAAAGAGCTGTTTATGAATATTGACTGATAGTTTGTCAAAACATATGTGGAGCAAGCAGCTAGTAAAAGTTGCAGCGTTTCCTGACAAATGTAGAGCACGGGGAGAGGGTGGGGGTATATTGACCTTCACCCTATGCACGAGGTAATACATGTACATTCTGTTCTAAATTTATTAGAGTGATAACGTTCAGGGTGAGGGTGAGTTGCCCCCTCGTCACTGAAGATATGTAGAGCTATAAAAAAAAACCTCAATGAGATGTTCGGGGAACAAGTGCACTCCAACTAACCACATCTCATTGAGTTATGAAGCTGCAGGATGCCTCACCCTCATTTACTATGGAAATAATTTTCTAATTTTCATTCGAGGGAGTACTTATACTTGTTGCTTGCAGCATGCAGATTTCCGTCAATCCAGCGGGCACATACGGAGGCAGGTCGGAGATTATCCCAGGTATGGTTTGTTCATGACCACTTCATTAGTGGCATCGTTGATGATCACTGTAGCACCGATAGTACCCGTTTTGATCTTGTCCGTGAGCGTGGTCCGTGCAGATGAGTCCACCAGAATGCAGCGCACCTGAGCAGGCAGTGGAGTGCGTGGGTGGGTGTGGTGACACAGAACACATTTCATGAATGAGAAAAAAGAACCACGCATGCTTACATGAGAACACACACACACACACACACACACACACACACACACACACACACGCACACACATACACACACACGCGCACATCACATACACACACCCTGACCCTTGACCTATGTCGACACCCATCGCCGATAGCAATGCTACAGCAGAAGCCGTAGCGACTGCTGCTGGGATTGGACCATTCAACAGCTTGCAAGGCAGCACACTCCATACGCACTCCCCCCCCCCCCCCCCCCCCCCCACTCTCTCCAAACTGGCTGGTGTTCCCACTGTGCGTTCAGATGTTGAAATATTAATACTAATAATAGTTACAGTTTGCAGCATGTCACCCATGGAAGGACCCATGGGCTTAACTCATCTGTCAATGAAATCCAGGCAGAAGAGCCAACCAACAAACGGCGTCTCAATATTGTTACTTCCTCCGCCCAGGCAAAATTTTCGCTTATCTCCTTCAGCCCAATGACAGGTGTCTGACAGCAATTTTTGCATCTTGTGCACTTCACCATCACAAAAATCTGCTCGTTCAGGCGTACCAGTTCCAAACAAGACGGCGAAGTCGGCAAAGAGTAAAGAAACATCTAGAGTAGAGCGCGTTGAATGCGCGTGAACTGGTAAAAAAGACACGAAGTCAGTCACTAGTCAAGGTGGGTGATGCTAGAGTACCACTGCTGGCACTGGAGTACAGACCAGAGGTGTCATGTTGCGAAAAGCTAGTGTGTTTGATTGCATCCTGCTCAAGGTGTGTGTACTGTAAAAATGCATGCGAGCTTGAAGCTGAGAAAGCCACTCAGCGACGCTCTCCCACATACTGCAAAATAAACCAGAATCGGCACTGGGCAAAACAGTTGGAAAAGAAAGGCTTCGATGACAGGGTTGTCACTCGCCCAGCTCAACGCGAACGGTGTCGCGAACGCGATCGTAATTTCCATAATTATCACTTAGACATAAATTTGTAGTGCTAGAGCCTACTTTTTCTGACCTTGCCGCGCTCCTTCCATATTCTGAATGGCTATAGGCATGCGCAGTATGGTACGCGCGCATATTAGGCATGCGCGATCTTGACCCGTATAAATTAGGCATGCGCGTTCCTAATCAGCCTCTCCTTTTTATGATCACCAAGATTGACCTCGTGTTCTTATGGCTCTTGTGTGAATCCAAGTTTGCAGGCAGCTCGCCTTTTAGAGCAAGATGTCATGAGTGGATTGTTTGTAGTGCAACTGGCATGAGTATTGTTAGATCAGGGTCACAGTAGTAGTCGCACGGCGACATTTTTGGTGCCGAAACCAATACTGATGCCGGATATGGTGTGAGACCGAGAGCAGATATGGCAGAACCAGACTCCATCAACGCCCAGGCGAAGACGAAACGGAAGGTGCTGCAGGCCCACGTGAAGTTCTTGAACCAGCGCTCCGCTGAGGCCAACACATTGCTGTCTGGCACTCCAACTCCGGACGAGATAAGTAGTCTGATTACTGTATTTGCTTCTACGATAAAGAAAGGCGAGGAATTGTTCGACTTGTTTGCTAATGTGGTATACGACTTTGAGGCTACAAAAAAGGGTGATAAAGAGAAAAAGAAATACGATGAGCAGTATGTCGATGTGGTTGTGGAATTAATTACGGAATGCAATGATCTATTGGCACAGTTACGAGGAAAGTCAGCACAGTGTAAAACAGCATCACCAGTGGAGATCATAGATCTGACGAAGGTCATGGAAGCCAACACGAAAACACAGGCAGAAACAGCGAAGCTATTAAACCAGTTTGTCTCAGAACAAGGTGCCGCCAATGGCACTCCAGTCACAGTATCAAGTTCAACGAAGCTTCCTGTCCTAAAAATACCTGTGTTCAATGGCAATGTGTTGCAGTACCCAGAATTCATTGACATGTTTGAATCCACTATTCACAATAATACCAAGCTGTCCAATGTGGAAAAATTAGAGTACTTGAGAAATCACCTGAGCGATGCAGCACTAGATACCATAACGGGCATTACCTTAACGGGCAAGAATTATGCAGCAGCATTAGGGCTCCTAAAAGAGCGATTTGGAAAGCCACAAGTAATTGCCAACATGACGTATCACAAGCTTGTTGCCATTAAGCCACCAGTGAACACATCAGTAGCGTTGCGTAAGTTCCAAAATGAAGCAGAGGCGCACTTGCGATGTCTGAAATCAGCTGGTTCAGACATCCAGCAAGAGATAATCGTACCGCTACTGATGTCAAAACTGCCAAAACCGATAATCATTGATATGGAGAAAAGAAAAACCGGTGATAATTGGTCTGTGGGCAAACTACTTACGGTCTTGGGTGCATTAATTGATATCCTTGAAGCAAGTGATCACATGGCATCTGTACACTTCACACCTTCTAATGGGCGGGTACACAGGGAAACAAACCAAGAGGGTATGGCCACCAGTTCCTTACTAATGAATCAGACCACGCACAAAGGCCCGAAATGTTGGTATTGTGGAGGGTCACACTACACGGATGAATGCCCAGCATATCCAACGTATGAGAAACGGAAAGAGAAAATCACAAATGAATGTTTCGTATGTCTGAGGAAAGGACACAGTGCAGCAGATTGCAGAGCTGGTGCACGTACATGCTACCATTGTGGGAAACGCGGGCATCACCGGTCATTATGCATGAAGAAATTTGATCCACAATCCAGGCTAGATCCAAAGGCACGAGAATTTAAAAGTGCAAAGCCAACCAATGTTCAATCTTGCAATGCAGAGCTAGTGCCGCCTGTGGCTGACGTACATGCAACAAATGAAGTTTACTCCCAGAGCAATGTGGTACTAATGCAAACAGCAATGGCAGAAATCCAGAATGGTGACCACACTTGCAACGCACGCATCTTGTTCGACACTGGGTCGTCCCGTTCATTTGTGCACAGAAATGTCACTACCTCACTACACAGTAAACCAGTTGGTCAAGATGTTTTGGCAGTAGCCGGGTTTGGTTCCAAGACCAGAACTACTCGCACTTACCCCAGGGTAGAGTTACAAGTCAAATTACGTGATGGCTCCTTCCAACCGATATCTGCAAATATCACTGACCACATCTCTTGTCCAATGAATATGGCTCCGTTAGATTTGTCGAAACATCCAGCCATTGCAAAATTGCCACTAGCTGAGCCCCTTGGCACTGAAAGCACCCAGGCTCCGATTGACATACTAATTGGGAGCGACCAGTACTTTGAATTTGTGGGTCTGGAGCATTTGAAATTGGGAAATGGGATTGTAATGCTTGACACGAAACTGGGTTTCATCCCGACGGGTAAAGCAGACCAACATGATTCAATGCCAGATATCCATGCAATGTGCACGTCTGTTGAAAGCGAAGTACAACATCCAGATTTCGACCTACAGAAATTCTGGAAGCTAGAGCAGATTGGCATAGATGAAGATAATGGAGTCACAGATGACACCCTAGCGTACGACAACTTCAATGCAAATGTTGAGTTCATTAATGGTCGTTATGTAGTGTCATGGCCATGGAAATTAGACCCAGAAACTTGCCTACCAGAGAACTTTGATTTGGCCAAAGGTAGATTGAAATCTCTCATGCACAGAATGGAAAAAACACCAGAAGTACTCACGAAGTATCACGAAACGATACTGGGACAAATGGAAATGGGTGTAATTGAAGAAGTCAACGACTCTAGCAGCGAATTACGCAGTGACAACAACAATGGCAGTCACACTGACAACAACACAGAGAGCAGCGTACATCACTACATACCACACCACTGTGTAGTCAAGCCGAGCAGCACGACAACGAAGATACGCGTAGTGTACGACGCATCTGCCAAGACGAAGGAAGGCAACAAGTCACTTAATGAGTGCATCCACAGAGGCCCAGTGCTGCTGCCAGACCTTTGCGGCATCCTCCTTCGCTTTCGTTTGAATCCCATAGCAATGAGCAGCGATATTGAGAAGGCATTCTTGCAAGTCGGCTTACATGTCCGTGACCGCAATGTCACACGCTTTCTTTGGGTTCGAGACCCCAGCAAGCCTCCCAGAGGTGACAACATCGTCATCTACAGATTCTGCCGCATCCCCTTTGGCGTAATCGCAAGTCCGTTCTTGCTTGGTGCCACCATACGACACCACATCAGTTCTTCAGAGAACACGCAATCGCAGGCTGTAGAGAATAACACTTACGTCGACAATGTCCTCGGCGGAGCGGAAAGCGTAGAAGACGCAGTAGAGTACTATCGAGAAGTCAAGGGCATCTTCGCTGATGCATCAATGAATCTACGGGAGTGGGCGACAAACTCCGAGTCCCTCAAGCAGCAGATCCCCGAGAGCGATCGCGCAATCGCTCAACTCGTCAAGGTCCTTGGTATGGAGTGGGACACAAACTTGGATGAGCTAGGGCTCACTCCAAACCCAGCTGAACTCAAAAACGTTCAGACGAAGCGACACATGCTGAGCGTGTTATCATCGTTCTACGATCCACTGGGAATCTATTCGCCAATCGTATTTCGCGCGAAGGTTCTACTTCAGGAGATCTGGAAACTGAAGTGCAATTGGGACGATGTCTTGCCAGCAGCTATTCTTACAGAGTGGCATGAGATAGCTCATGACTTATCCACAGCCAGCCAAACCAGAATACCAAGACTTGCGAGTTTCACTTCCAACGTTGAACCAAGGTATGAGGTCCATGTTTTCTGTGACGCATCAAAGGCAGGCTACGGAGCTGTGGCGTATCTACGCACTATCTCGACGAACGTGTCTGTTCGCTTACTCTTTGCCAAGTCTCGTGTGGCACCGTTAAAGGAAACAACAATACCAAGGTTGGAGTTACTCGCAGCCACGTTAGGTGCTCGAATGATCAACTTCTTACGGAAAGAACTCCCTCTTCAGCTCACTACGTACTTGTGGTCAGATTCTCAATGTGTGCTGGGATGGGTGAAAGGGAAGGGCAAAGATCTGCCGACGTTCGTAGCACATAGGGTCGCAGAAATCCGCCGCAATGAAGACGTACAATTCTGTTATGTGAACACAAGAAGCAATCCTGCCGATCAACTGTCACGAGGCACCACGACTGCAACCCTCCTCAAGAGTAATCTGTGGTGGACAGGACCCGAGTGGTTGGCGGACATGCAATGGGCACCGGATACTGATCCTTGTCAAGAAGAAGTCGTTCACGCCGCTTTGTCGGGGGAGGGTCCTGCGGAGCAACAGGCGAGCAACCCCCCACCGGCTGGTATTCATATTGAGAAATCATCATCCTTCGCGAAAGTGATCAGGGTTACAGCATGGGTACAGCGTTTCATAAAGTCAGCACGAAAGTCTCGTCCAACATCACCATACTTATCGGTTGACGAACTTCAGACCGCGGAAATGCTTTGGCTGAAACATGCGCAAGCCACTGATTACTCAGCAGAACTGGAAGCCATCAAGAACAACAAGAAAACCAAGAGCGACTTAACCCTTTGAGGCCCATAGTACGGATATATCCGTACCAGTGTACACTGCATACTTTTCAAAGTGCAACCTGGCGTAACTCGGCCGTCCCTTGACCAAATCGGACAATCGAAAGGGCTATCGACATTAAAATTGTCTCAGCTATCGGCTCGAAAAAATCCGAAGGCGATCCGACGTCGGAGAGCGGAGATACGAGACTCGAACTAAATTCGCTCAGCAGAGTCAACTCGATCGCGTGCATTTTGAACTCGTTTTTAGGGGTTTTCCCTGACTCGCGGCCCACGCAGCTACAGATAGTTCACGTCATCGCAAAGTCATGTTTCTTAGCTCTTCAGTAAAAAAATTTGAGCGATCTGCGATGCAATTTGTTGAAATGGCAGAGAATTTGAGTTGGGCGCTCGCAGTGCTGGCCTTGGAGCGCCTTATTGCGCTGCGGCGCTGGTTCTGTGGATCGCGTGATGGATTGCTGGCTATCGCGGTGTTCCTCTGGCCAAGAGCTTTCCAGAAAGTCTAAGATCATCAAAATCGGCCAAAGAACACCAAAGTTATGACCAGATAAGTAACTGGGCTCGCGTATGCAGTGCATTTCTTGAAATAATTGTGGGCCCTAAAGGGTTAATGTTCAAGTTGGGTCTCTTTATTGATGAAGAAGATGGCCTAATCAAGTGCAGAGGCAGGATGAAGAATGCAGAACTGCCATCAAATGCTAAATTCCCGATTCTCCTCTGCGGAAAGAGTGCGCTGACGAGATTGATCATTTCCGATGTACACCAGAGAGTTCTCCACGCTGGCGCTAGTCACACGCTTGTGGAATTACGTAAACGCTTCTGGGTGACACGAGGTAGAAAAGAGGTCACGAATGTAGTTAATCAGTGCAAGGTATGCAAACGGTTTGAGGGTGGCCCCTTTGCAATGCCCAAGTTCGCACCTCTCCCCAAAGAACGGGTAACCCGCAGCGCACCATTTGTCAGGACTGGCATTGATTACTTTGGGCCCCTGACTGTTAAAGCCAATGGAGAAAACAAGAAAGTTTGGGTGGTACTGTTCACTTGTCTGGCAACACGGGCGTTGCACTTAGAGCTTGTACTAGATATGACTACTGACAGCTTTCTAATGGCGTTTAAGCGATTCGTCGCTCGCCGCGGTACACCGGCTACAATCGTGTCTGATAATGCTAAACAGTTTAAATTGGCTGACGTCACAATGGAGCAATTGTGGAAATCCATTAATACCAATGCGAATGTATTCTCGACACTTGCCACTATGGGTATTGAATGGCGGTTCATCGTTCAA
The DNA here is from genome assembly GCF_964019385.1 of Sycon ciliatum. Classification (NCBI taxonomy): domain Eukaryota; kingdom Metazoa; phylum Porifera; class Calcarea; order Leucosolenida; family Sycettidae; genus Sycon; species Sycon ciliatum. The sequence continues at coordinate 30,840,522 of NC_088648.1, forward strand.
CTATCACCATGGATGGGAGGGGTGTATGAACGCCTCGTCCAGTCCGTAAAGCGAATGCTCAGGAAATCCCTCGGTAAACGAATTCTAAAGGCCGAGGAACTTTGCACACTGCTGACAGAAGTAGAGGGAATTCTGAACAGTAGGCCTCTCACGTATGTGGGTGAAGATTTCAATGGGTTTATCCTCACACCAGCGCACTTCTTGTGCCTCAACAACACTCTAACACTGCCGGGTGAGCAGTTAGATACGAATGATCCAGATTTCTGTGTCAAAGCCTCGGGTGATTTACTTCTCCAGAAGTTCAATGTATGTCAGCAGCAGCTGAATCGCTTCTGGCAATTATGGCAAGACGAGTATCTAGCATCACTGAGAGAGCGTGGCGATTACCAGCTACGACAAGGACGTATTCGTGCCAATGACGAGCCGGCAGTTGACACAGTTGTCATCATCCGCGAGGAAACACTGCCCCGAGTTAGCTGGCCAATCGGCCGCATTGTGAAACTGCACGAATCTTCAGATGGTGAGACAAGATCCGCCACCATTCAGCTCCCCACTGGTAGGACAGTCAGACGGTCACTATGTCATCTTTACCCGCTGGAATGTCCATCAACACCGGCACAGGTGAGTAGTGAACCCGAACCAGTACCGGCAACTGAGAGCGCATCCAGTAGTGATACCACCAGCATGACTCGGCCCAAGCGGCACGCAGCAGCTCGGTTTCAAGAACAGCTAGGTGAGCTTATACGAGACGGAGCAGTTTAGTAACAAGAATGAGTGCACTGGATAGTAAGCTATGCTATGATGGTCTGAACACTTGTACACCCACAAACTCACACATGCATACACACATACACCCACACACCTATACACTGTACATACACAGCATGAACACGATTGCCTTCTGATCTTTGTTATGAACATGCTGCTTATGCGAACCTCCTTTGCTAGATACACTGCAGTATACATGTTCTATTGAAGTAGTTTAAAGGTAGATTGCCTTATTTCCGAAGGTGAACTTTCAAGATGAGTATTCAGATGCATGAACAGTAAGTTGATCTGAAGATGTAACTAGTGTCAATGTCATGCAGTCAGTCAGTATAGTAACGGTATCATTGAGTCAAGTTTGATACAGCTCTCCCACCATTGCGTCGTTTAGGTACCGTAGATCATTTTCGGCACAGATTTGTATTCATGAATTTCAAGGCTGACAGTATTCGGAGCTATTTACATTGCATGTTCCTTTCTTGACATTCAGTTCATTGTGTAAATATGTTTACTGAGTATCATTCTTCATTTCTTCTCGCTGGCCGGAATGTCGCGAACGCGATCGTAATTTCCATAATTATCACTTAGACATAAATTTGTAGTGCTAGAGCCTACTTTTTCTGACCTTGCCGCGCTCCTTCCATATTCTGAATGGCTATAGGCATGCGCAGTATGGTACGCGCGCATATTAGGCATGCGCGATCTTGACCCGTATAAATTAGGCATGCGCGTTCCTAATCAGCCTCTCCTTTTTATGATCACCAAGATTGACCTCGTGTTCTTATGGCTCTTGTGTGAATCCAAGTTTGCAGGCAGCTCGCCTTTTAGAGCAAGATGTCATGAGTGGATTGTTTGTAGTGCAACTGGCATGAGTATTGTTAGATCAGGGTCACAGTAGTAGTCGCACGGCGACAAACGGTCCAGCAAAGCGACGCTGACCGAGCTCGCCAGCTTCGGCTGGAAAGAAACACAACCGATCGTACTCGTGAAGGAGGTGAAGCGCTTGGGAAAAAAGTGTCGATAGAAAATATTTGCGCTTCTGGAAAGTGCGAAGTACTACCCGACAACAAGTGCTGCGTCGGCTGATGACAAAGGATGCCTTCTACATTTTTCGACTTGGAGAGTTTCTCTTGATGTTCAACGACTCCTCAACTCATTCTGAGACGTTATAAGCCGTTCTGAGAACCTGGAATGTATCAGTAAAAACTGTAAAGATAAGCGAAAATTTTGCTTGGGCGGAGGAAGTAGAACTTACAACAGCAAAGAACAACTACGGAAGCACAGCACATTTCCCCCCAAGCATCAATAAATAAATATAATAAAATAAAAGCAGTCCGGTGTGGCTCGTACCTGTGCTAGCTCCCCGCCACCAGGTTTGGCGATAACGTCGTATCTCGGCGAGCGGATCCTGTTGACGGATGTCTGTATGGGGGAGCAGAGAAGTGCAGTGCACACAGACACACACAGAGCAAAGAAGAAAGGGCTAGGTCTAAACCGGGTGTCTTCAAAGCAACGTTCTGGGACGAGCTGCTCCCAAACAGGGAACCATGCTACAACGTGGGTAGCAATCATAATGAGATTTAGAAAATACTCAGCCAAGTGCACTTCTTCAGGAATAATCCTGCCAAAAACTTGTCGAAATTTTATAGCTGAAGTGATTCAAGAAAAAGTAGGAATCAAATTTCAAATTTCGATGTTTTACTGTAAATAGCTACAATGCAGTCTGCAAGTACTGTATAGCAGGAAATTTTCGGACGGAATTTAGTTTCGTACGATTTCGTACACGGCCTCTTTTGTACTAAATTAATTCCCTACTAAAATTTGTTCCTGTCAAGTTATATGTACACTATACATGCGTACCGCATGCGAACACGTGCATTTAGCATGCAGCACTGTACGAAAATAGAATCCGTACGAAAGGTCGAAATTCGGCTTTGTCCGAAAATATTTCCGTCCGAAAATATTTTCGTCCGAAAATTTCCTGCTATACAGTATGTAGACTAGTTAACTGTAGTAACATGAATTGGCTGCAGTGGAGTCAGCACCGACACGTGGAGAGTTGTCTATCAAACTGAAATGTTTGAATAGTACCATGGCCTAAAGTGCTGGATATTGGATGTGCTTTACCCACCGCGGCATAATCAGACATGAGCGTTTCAATGTCACTCTCGGCGAGCTCCCTCGGCAGACGCTGGATCTCCGTCTGCAGTGTGTTGACCTGTGCAGAATCAGACCAAGCACCATTTGACCATTTTACGCCCATGGCCGGAGCCAATAATACTACCGTAAAGTACCGCCAGAGCGCCCCGTCTCGCAAGAGCGCCCCACCTTGATTTTACAGCCAGAGAAAGGAAAATCGTATGGCAGAGTGCAACGAAGTTTGTACGATGTAAGAATCTTAGTGTACTAAGGTCACACTTGGCAGGTTTTCGTGTGGAGCTTGTATCCGCTCGAAGGTATGGATTGACTGCAAAACGTGCTATGTATGTACACGGTTCATGTCGTATGACCTACAGACGGCAGACCACCTCCACAATACGACCACGAAAGGATGAGATGGTGGGGCGCTCTGGCGGTACTTTACCGTAATAGCAATGCTACAGCAGAAGCCCTGGCAACTTGGGCTGGGATTGCATTGCACCATTCAACAGCTTGCAAGGCTGATGAATTGACCGCCACTATTCAGCCTGGTCTACACGGCACAGCTATTTGAAGAGGGTTTTTCCGGCCAGTGAATCCCTACTTTTTGGTCTTTTTTCCCTCACACACACATCACACCACATACTCCAGCATGCACTGGTGTTGGTAACCACACAGGAGAATGAAGGAAAGTCAGAAGTCTGAGAAAGAGAAGAAAGATGTGTGCAACCATAGTCGTCGGGCATCAAACCCGCAACCTCTCGACTGGAAATCACCCGAAAGACCAAGCACACACACGCACGCACGCACACGCGCGCGCGTGCACACACACACACACACCGGTCCTGTTGATTCTATCACGCAGTGCACAATCGTAAAAGGCCAGGCACCGACTGGACCAATACAAAATGCTGTCACCAGACCTACACTTCAGGGGCATGCCTGGATAGGTTAATTGATAGGTATAACTTCACATGCGATGAACTTGAATTAGTTGGCACGAGTTGGAACAGGGAGTCGTCAAATACCTATTTGACGACTCCCTCAGTTGGAACCTGTCCAGTATAGAAATGCACGTTTAGTACTAGACTTAGTATATGCATTTGCCATTCACTGCATTCATAATTTACTCAGAACACTGAAGTTGCAACTGAATAACGGAGGTGCGTTTGAGTGCTTTGGGACCCCTTGCAGAGAAGGAAAATCGTTGGCACAAGTGCCGAATCACCTACCCAGCACTGTCACAACTACAGCAATGCCGCACTGCACAGCAAATCACGTTGCTTACATCCTTTGGTGTCCTGGCGTTGAAGAAGTCTTTCACACACTTCCGACCGTCACCATTGCCTGCAGCTACATGTACATGTATAGAAACACAGATATGGTTTTTAGGGGCAGTTGTAAATGCGGCACCGTGTACCCGGAAGGGAAAGTGTGGCGTTTGCGTGATACCCCTGTCCTCCCACCCCTTGCAACACATGACCAAGACTTAATGATCACAGCGGATTCTCAACAGGCAACCTTGTCTACATAACACCCTGTGGCCAACATAGTAATCAATGTCATATGCACACTGTGACATTTCTCTCATGTTGCCATACCCATTTCAATATGTAATCATGGGTGAGCGGATGTGATTGTCGTATCCACACCTTGACATTTCTCTCATGTTGCCATACCCATTTCAATATGTAATCATGGGTGAGCGGATGTGATTGTCGTATCCACACCTTGAAATTTCTCTCATGTTGCCATACCCATTTCAATACGTAATCATGTGTGAGCGGATGTGATTGTCGTATCAGCAACTTGAAATTTCTCCCACATTGCCATGCCTATTTCACAGGGCATTGTCGCACTGTGGGTGTACACTGTGTGTGTCAGATAAGCGGCCGCTGCTACACAGCCAGAAAGGCACGGGGGCCTGGGGGCACTGGGGGAAAACCTTTCCTTTCTGCATGTGTCAGCAGCCTGCCTGCATTTCCCCGGTTATCATGGTTATAAGTTGCACACCCATCTTCATGTTGAGATGTTGCAGACGCTGCAGACGGAGATCCAGCGTCTGCCGAGGGAGCTTGCCGAGAGTGACATTGAAACGCTCATGTCTGATTATGCCGCGGTGTGTAAAGCACACCCCCCCCCCCCCTCATCCCATTTTCATGTTTGCGCCATATCGTTTCAATACACTAACATACGTAGGAAGTCACACTCAATTGTACCCTTCTGTGCCCTTGGGGTTTAGCACAAAAAGGTACGTGCCACGTGTATTCGGGTAAATACGGTAGGTAGGAATGGTGTCTTGTGTACACAGTGTACTTTCAAGATGCACTCATCCTACAGACTTTGAAGTGCAGACTTGGTGCTGAAGGGGAAACCCCTAGCTGCATGCGTTGGGTCGTGAAATTCGAAAGCTGCAAGCTGCACTAAACCACGACCCAACTTGAACACAGCTGGGGGATTCCCCTTCTGGAACGAAGTCTGCATGATTGTGCAGTTGTATGCATGAGAAGAAGAGTACCTGAAACCCAGAGTATGCAGCTCTGGTGGGTGGCTGTCACGGCCAAATTCCGGGATTGCATCATTTCAGTGATGTAGAGCGTACCAGTAGGATTCAAACAGGTCTCTTTCTGCACAACTACAGCTCAGTTGTGCGCACTACGCCACTTCCTGCCTCGGATCTACACGAGATATGATGTAATCCCGGAACTTCGCCGTGACAGACACCCATGGAGAAAAAGTCAGAAGCTGTACACTCTGGGTTTCATGTAGTCTTGATGAGGAGAACTCCGTCTTGATGAGGAGAACTCCGTCTTGATGAGGAGAACTCCGTCTTGATGAGGAGAACTCCGTCTTGATGAGGAGAACTTACTTGCATTGCAGGAGGTGCCCGTGAAGCAGCGTGGACACTGGCATACGCCGGTCTGCTGGTGGCATGGGTGTCCATTGCACGAGCACTTCATACTGCAGTCGCTACTCCAATAGCCAACACGACATGGTACTGGTGCTGTGGTGCCCACGGGCATTAGTGTACCTGCAACAATAGAGAGAGAGAGAGAGAGAGAGAGAGAGAGAGAGAGAGAGAGAGAGAGAGAGAGAGAGAGAGAGAGAGAGAGAGAGAGAGAGAGAGAGAGAGAGAGAGAGAGAAAGAGAGAGAGAGAGATACTGTCACACTGCAGGGTACAAAATGTAACCCCCCCCCCCTCCATGCCTGCTGAAAAGAAAACAGTACACTGCAGCCCCCAGTCTGTAAATGTTGCTAGAAACATGAATGCTTGGGGGTATGCCGGAGTGATTATGGCACACGTTTAATGCAGGGGCGTCGGAAGGTATTTTAGTGTGGTACGGTCAGCCATCTGAAGTACAATAATTATTTACTCGTGGGGGAGTGGCGGCTGAGCCGACAATTTTGGAATTTAAGATCCCAGATCAGTGGATTTTATTGATTCACGGGGTATCTGGGGCAAAAAGTGGTACGGTCAATACCGTAGTGACCGTACTGTGTGCGACGCCCCTGTTATGTATTTGGAAATTGCAGCTCCAGCCCCAGAGAATACAGCAGAACCGAAGGCAAAGAGAGATCAGAACATGGACATAGAGCAGGATTGAAGACAGAGAGAAATCTGAATGAGGCCATTTGTAACGTGGTCATCGATGAAATCCGGTCGTATCGCTCAAGTTTGCACCTTGCACCATTTGGCAGGCCAGTATTCACAGGCCTAGGGCTGCACAACGCCCGGCGTGTACTTGAGTGACTCTACTGGATTTCATTGGGCAGCACTGTGCATTATAGGCTGCTGTACCTGTGGGTGTCAATGGAGGAGGTGAGCCTGCAGGTGTCAATGGAGGTGATGAGCCTGCAGGTGGTATGCTCCCTGTCCTTGGTGGAGTGGAAACGCCCGCACTTGTTGCTGGCATGCTTGGAATTTGAGGCGTCGTTTGCGGCGGAGATGACGCCTGCATCGTTGGCGGGGGCGATGACGCCTGCATCGTTTGTGGCCTTGATGATAGTCCAGCAGATGGAACGTGTGCTGAAAACGACACACATACACACAAGTACAATGTACAAGCTTGGACATAGATGCTATGTAATGACAGCAACTAATGCAATGACATCATTACTTGACGTGTCTGATTATTGAGTGATTTCAAGAGCACAGGTTTGCCATCCACATGCAATGATGTCATACACTGGCAATGGAGCTAGACCAGAGTCACTAGACATCTCTAGCTTTGTGCAATGATGTCATCCACTAGACATGACTTGTCATGGAATACAGGAGGCAAGTCCATGCCCCCCCCCCTCCCCACGCACAGACCTCACACCTCAGATCTGCCCATCGCGGAAGCGATGATAGCGAACAGCTATGTTAGACATAGCAACCGCGCACAGACACACGCATGCGCACACACACACATGTACAAGCACACACACGCACACACACACACTTGATGCTAGCAGACTCCTTGATGGGTGTCGTACACATCGCGGTTCACTAGGCCAGTAGTATGGTATCGACTGCACCGCTCGTTCCCATAGCTACCCTGATCCCCGAGTTGCTGACTGTACCAGTCTAAATAGCGTGAGATGCCCCTGTGCGGCAGCTTGAGAATGTGAGGATTGGCATAGTGCAGAATCTGGCTGAATTCATGCACTGGTTTTGCCCCCCCCCCCCTCTTGGCCCGTGATCACACTCTACACCTGGTGTGTTCGCATGTACATGTACTATTGTGGACATTTACTAGCAAGTCCGGTGGAATGACCGGGGATGGCGCCTTTACTGCCTTAGCGCGCACACCCCACTGCAGTTTATGGAACCGTGTCTGTAGTAATGGACCAACAGTGCTGGTGGGTGCAAGGCCAGAGCCCCGTGGCCGCTTGAATTCTACACGGATTTTGATGTCTGCAACAGTAACTCCACTATGCGTGTCAATGGTCAGGGCTCATAGTGCTAGCTACATGTGAGCAATGGCTAGTGGAGGTCGTAAGGTCAGGGTTCATACTGGACATCAAAACCCTGAGCAGTGGCCTGTAGAGTCAGTGCATCATGCATGTATGTTCCCAGGCAGACAGTCAGTGCACACAGCTGCACTCCTGGCTACAGGAAGCCTGACGGCTAGTTGGTTGGCCCTTGAGTGGCTTGAGCCCAGTCCATGGCACGCACATGTGTGCATGCATGCCATGGCCCCATCATACCCCATCTATCCACGCCTTCTCGCTGTCGGATCTCAACTGTGACTTACGTTAAAGGGGAAGTTAAGGCAAAAATTAAAATTTCACCAGTTGTAGTCTTCGGGGTGCTGAGTCGAATGGTCTTGGTCCGAGGAAGCTGAGACGCTCCCTTCCTACTTGAATCCCAATCGAACTCGCGCACTTCCACCGAAACTGGGTGACTGCGCCCTACTAGATGGGGATTTGTATGCAAAATGTCACTAAAAGCGCCATTTCGTTCTTATAAAAGCACGGGTGACCGCGATTGGCCCATATGTTGTAGTCTTTTGGACTCGGAGTCGACTGGTTTTGGTCCGAAAAGGCTGCGATGCAGCGTTCCTCCTTTATTCCCAATCGAACATGGTTGAACAAGCGGTCACGTGCTCCTGCGTACACCAGTCACCTGGTCACCGTGCCTGCAGGGTACAACTTACTAGCCTGTTTGACCTTTTTTGGGTGCAGTCCTGTCACTCGAGTTGAACCTTGATGTGAAAGTTGTCGCCTGCTGGCGTGGTGACCAGGTGATTTGGGCACCCAGGAGCACGTGACCGCTTCTTCAACCATGTTCGATTGGGAATAAAGGAGGAACGCTGCATCGCAGCCTTTTCGGACCAAAACCAGTCGACTCAGCGTCCAAAAGACTACAACATATGGGCCAATCGCGGTCACCCGTGCTTTTATAAGAACGAAATGGCGCTTTTAGTGACATTTTGCATACAAATCCCCATCTAGTAGGGCGCAGTCACCCAGTTTCGGTGGAAGTGCGCGAGTTCGATTGGGATTCAAGTAGGAAGGGAGCGTCTCAGCTTCATCGGACCACGACCATTCGACTCAGCACCCCGAAGACTACAACTGGTGAAATTTTAATTTTTGCCTTAACTTCCCCTTTAACACACACCAACACACCCTAACAAACTCCGAAAGACTAAGCCAAGGACGTAGATCTACTAGTACTACGTCTACATGACATAGCTGCAGCGCAGCAAGCCGCAAAACGGCTTTGCTTCGCTTCTGTTGTTGCAACCTCACAGTCACTCAGCACCTTGGTCGTTGCGCCAGTGCAACACGCTAATTCCATTCTATTCAAGTCTGGACCTATCGAGACAATTCTTGTCGAAGGATTTGCATTATCAACTCCTAACTCACAGAGTCATCTACATCTTTGTGGCCGGAATGGCTAAAATCAGAGACTAACGACGCTGCGCTACCATGCCAAGTGAGCCATGGAAGAGCCCCATAACTTCGCAAGCTCGACACGAGGAAAATACGTAAATGCAAAATCACAGTACATGACCGTCGTTGGACTGATTCAGTCACAGTCTAGGTCACGTAGGTGTCTTACTTGTTGGTGCAGGTGGAGAGGATTGTGCTTGCGTCCGTCCGCACAGCACGGATGCCAGGACAATGCAAGCAATGAGAGAAGTCTCCATCGTTCGGCTAATTCTCGGAAAATACCGGTACTGCCGGTAGCTCAATGTATTCCGCCCGGACCGTTTCTTCAGCCTCACAGTCTTCGGCTGGTTAGCCAGTACTGTTCTCGGACGGGACACGAGCGTGCACTGCTCGCTGCTAAAGGCGTTGATATCACCGTTACGCGCAGGACCAGATTGCTTGAGTCTTTCAAAGAACCAACATTTATAATACTTCAAAGGTAGCTCTACACTGCCAAACGACACTAAACAAAAGACGTAAACAAGAACGAGCCCCTGTCCTGAGTGTCCATGATCCAGGCCTCGGCATCGACACGACAGTCCGTTCGGGTGGCCGACTACAAACTGCCGCGACCACTGCCAGTGCCACTGGCCTGGCCCTGCCCAGAACTGGATGTCAAACGTCATGGTGCCGCGCGACTACGCATCGTCCCCATGACGACTGGACCATGCATGCACGTAAGGCCGTTACAGAGTCCTGTACAATCATGTACATGTTTTGCGTAGATCTACCAAGACAAGAGTCAAGAAGAAGAAGAAGCCGTGCATTATTGATAGTAATACTAATACGCAAAATGCATGTACGACCGGCATTATAAAGCTAAAGCCAGCATTACCCAAGCATTAGAATATGGCCTAGGCTAGGGGAACAAACGGCCCAGATTTACCCTGAAACACATCTCACGCACAACCACTGCCCCTGCACACAGTCATCATGATGATATTAGCCAAGCACAAACTCGTCTCAGAAACGTGCTGCAGATGGCAAAATGAACAAATTTAAAGAGCTTCTTAAATCTAAGCGCCATTCGGGCACAGTGAATGAAATGAACAGAAAAAAGGCTCATTGAGAAATACAGTCACTGTAGTTGGTGATATCTTGTGGGACCAAGTGAAACCAGTCTACACCAATCATTCAGGGAACCTTCAAAATGTGGCCTCCTGGAGGATCTACAGGTGGTCTTCATACAGGGTCTTTATGCTGGAAACAACATTCATCGGTCGTAGAGGTCCTCTACATCGGTCGTAGAGGTCCTTTAGGACAGGTGATCGCCTTACCAGAGTGGTCGCCTTGACATGCAATTATTACTGTACATGGAGATGACAAATTACTTCGAAGTATAAGCAGCAGAGGCCAAAACTAACTAGCAGTCAAATGCTGCCATCGCCAAGAGCAAACGGTAACTGAAATTGTCTTGAAGAAGTTGAATACCAGGAAGGTTACAGCATGCTAGAGGAAAAACCGGAAAAGAAAAGGTGCTAGTAATCATCTCAAAATTGCCGAGAGGAAAGTAGGCTAACAGTACCATAGGACAATGTAGTGTTATGCAGTGAAACATGTAACAGTCACTAAAGACCACCGTGACTAGCGACCAGCCTTGTACTAAAGACCACTTCGCCAGGCACGGACGATCTCACATTCACATAATATTATGGTTGTGCGGTGCAAGCCTCTAACTAAGGACCACCTGCCACTAAAGACCGCTTTCTGTGGCCCCAAGGGGTGGTCGTTAGTCACAGGTTTTTGCTGTAGTATGAATTGAGGTGATGATGTCATGACATGATGATGTCACAACATGATGATGTCATGACATGATGAAACCAGGATGAGAACAATGATCATTGATCACGCATGTGACCGTACAAGCCGCTACTCGTGAAGTCGTGGCTCATCTTCAAGCAGCGGCGTACGGAAGCCGGACGCGATGGTCTTGAGCGCTTCCGGCGGTATGCGATCGTCGCCATCTTCCTGCGGTGATGTTCGTCGGCGCCAGCGCCTCCAGAGCATGACGAAGTTGAGCCCATGCAGCCGTCCCCAACCGCCATCCGGTGAGAAGAGTTGCTTGCACGTACACGCCAGGAGAACAAAACACGTCGGAAGCCAGTACAGCATCATTGCCGCCTTGTCTATGTAAATGGACCAGTTGTCGCTGCTGTGAGCGGCCAGCGCCTTCAGAACGGAGACGGCTTGCAGAATGAACAGAAACAGCAGCTCCTGGGCGTTGTGCGACACATGCAGAGTCTTGCCAGAGCGAAGCGGCCTGAAGTAAATACACGCCAAGGTGCACAAAGACACCGGTAAATTCTCCTCCAGAGAACTCGCATTCTCACACATATCACAGTGCCGCCTCAATGAAATCCGGTCGCTCGAGAGTCAAGTCGGCGCATTGCACCATTTCGTAGCCCAGTGTTCGCTGGTCTAGGGCTGCACAAATACCCCCCCCCCCCCCCCCGCGTACTTGAGTGACGCGACTGGATGTCATTGAGCAGCACCGTACTACACAGAGGCATTGAACAGACTAGCAGTTGGCTGGATCATTTATTATTTACCGCATTCCACATCACTTTATACTATCTATTTTCCAATCAAAACGGGTACGTTTGTATCCCTGGTGATGGTTGTGCCTGGAGAGCACTATGTAAGTGGTGCTCTTCACGCACAATCTTCCTCGGCCTACTCAAGCTCAACAGATGAGGGGTGAATTCCCCGAAACATGTATTGAGCAGGGAGGGGTGCTTTCCTGCAGGTTTGTCGAGCCGAAGGTTCGCTGGACTTCTCGTGTGCTCTGGATGGCAGTCGTGAGTCAGTCAAGTGTCAAGTCAAGTCGGTGGAATAGCGCGAGCTCCAGTGTGGGGAGCAAACCCTTTCTTACAAAGGGGAGAGGGTGAAAATAAACGGCAACTGAAACAGGTGGAGAACAACTGTAAACGTGACACGATTGGATATAGGGACGATGTCGTGTGTGCCAGGCAGTATGCCCTGGGGTGCTTGCGCATTTCATGCACCACTGCTGCACGTCAAAAATAGGCTTCATATTCTTCCACACTACGAAGATTCGCCTAACAATTAAACTTAGCAAGAAACTTGGAGTTGCGAGAAATTCTAGACCTCCATTGTGCCCGTTTTGTGTATTCACTCACACCATAATAATAATGCTGTAATAAACTTCATATTAGAGCCGCTCTCTTACTTTGCTACGGCATGTGCCAGCAACATCAGCCAGAACAGTGCAGTCATCACCAGCAAGCGATGGTACTGACGCGCAAACAGGCTGCACACAACAGCCAACAGGACACGTCTGAGCAGATTGACGGCCGCCCACCAGCGCCGGTCGTCGCGGTAGATGTGGCACGCCTGATCGATGAAGCCCATGAGGCGCGGGTTCTGACGAGCGCTGGGCACGAGCAGCAGAATCGGCGGGGGAGCTATGACGAGTGCGAGTATGCCCAGCGAGATGATGATGTAGGGTCGGTGCTGAGAGCCAAAGCAGCTCACTGATCCGTCCCTGGTGACAACACGGACGCCAGTCCTCAGCTTAACGCAGCTCAGGAAGCTGATGGCCACGAACATGAGCAGCAGATAGCTGTAGACCAGAACTAGCCACATGACGCGGACGAGCAACATGTGCTGCTGTTGCCGCTGCAGAAAACCACCAGTACAGTTGTAGGAGCGGGCAACGCGGATTGCGATGAATATCAGAAGGAATGTCGCCGGCTGCAGCAAGAGCAGTGCGTTCACCTGCAGCGGATGGAGGTCAGGACGGATGCAGACGTGACCCAGGCCAAACGTGAGCACTGTGTAGACAGCGCTATAGACGTAGCTATTCTCATTGCTGAAAATATACCAAAATGCCTGCAACAATGATACGACAATACGAAACACACACACGCACGCGCACATGCACACACACACACGTACGCGCACACACTCACACACACACACATATGCGTGCACAGACGCACACCCACACATGTGTGCACAGATGCACACAAGCGTAAAAGACCTCAGTGGACCTCGACCTTTTACGAGGCCTATATACTATATTATTTCCCATATAGACCTCGTCTTGGTCAATATCGTATACATATTGGTAAAATTGGCATTTTGAAAAATCCACATGACCCCGGTTCATGCTGCCGATGCCTCACATAGAAGTGTTTCACGAAGTTGCACACAAATTGGAGCCTTTCCAAGGTGGTATGAGCATGGAATGGCCACGCTATATTCTAAATTTGACATACCAAGAGTAAAAACGGACAGAGTTTCTTGGTAGGAGTTTTTTTGTTATCAAATGCCCAGAGCGGCAGATCTAAACTTATTTTAGGCGGTAAGAAGCAGGTTGCAAACCTGAATTCGGCCAGAATCAGATGGGAAAAGTACCTTTAGTCTCATGTTCTGTCTGAGTAGTGTGTCCGTGTGTGTGTGTGTGTGTGTGTGTGTGTGTGTGTGTGTGTGTGTGTGTGTGTGTGTGTGCGTGTGTGTGTGTATGTGTATGCATGTGTGTGTGTGTGTGTGTGTGTGTGTGTGTGTGTGTGTGTGTATGCATGTATTTGTGTGTGTGTATGTATGTGGGTGTGGGTGTATGTGTATGTGTGTGTGTGTGTGTGTGTGTGTGTGTGTGTGTGCGTGCGTGTGTGTGCTTAATGAAGTGCATACATTGTACACAACAGTCACAATTTCAATCCACTGTTGCTCATCCGTCAATGCGTATCCCCTGTAGGGTCAAGTCTAGCTTGGAAGAGGAAGAATTTTTCCTGCCGTGCTACGACCCACCGTTAATTAGGAACTCGTGGCATGGCACGATGGAAACATGGATGCAGCGAATGCGTTTTACCGTCTTTGATCACTTTTCTGTCGGGCCTGACCCCCCACCGCTTTAGGATCTGCATCCGCGCCTGTTAATCCTATGAGAGGCATTTCTACAGATGGCGAGAGCTCAGTCTATCAGAGGGCATGCGAACTGTGATTACAGTAAATCAACTAATTTTTGCTGGCGATTTAATTTCGCTGACTTTGCCGCTTGGTACCAGTCGGCCAAAGTAAATCGCAGGCCAAAGTTCTTCATAGAGGTAAATGACGCATGATTTAGCCATGGCTGCATATGTGTGAGCAACAAGTACTGATGGATTTTTTTTGTTGAAAACCCCAATCGGCCAAAAGTTTCATTTCGAGATCGGCCAAAGTTTCTCACCGGCCACAATTTGTTCGTTTACAGGATTTTACGTTTACGGTGTGATAAAGTTGTAACCAGCTACATGCCCCCCCCCCTTACACTTTTTATATTAACCGCCGCACCATAACCGCGCTCTCCAGCCAACCCCGGCCCGACGTTGCCACAGCACAACACCTGCAAAGCAACACATCCGTTGCTGCTGAATTCTATCGTGCAACGGTTTCAAGAGTAAAACTCTCGTTAGTGAAGGTAGAGCTGAGGTAATGTCGTGTCGAGACCGGGTCGGCTGGAGAGCGCAGATATGGTGTGGTGGTTGATGAAAACAATGTATGGCGTGAGCGTTATCAATGCTTATTACCTGTACAAAGAACAGCCAGCTATCCAGCAGAGGACTCATTCCCATGTTGCAGTAGAGCATGATCATGAATGTCAGCACTGTTAGGACTACAACCAGGCTGATGTAGGCACCAAGCGGAATGCGTAGTGCTCCGCTGGAACAGGCAGAACAACCCTGAAGTGGAAAACAATATCGTGATGTAACACAAGAAAAAGAGCGGATCAGCACAGGCCACTGCAGACTGCATAGTTCTGCACAACATATCCGATGTTCTACGTGTACTTCAAAAGTCTTCCATACTGCAATTCCATATTCTGTGAGATCAGTGATGAGAACGAAAACTTAGTTCTAACGACTTGAAGAATTTTTTTAAATTTTGAAATCGTGCAAACCATGTACATACTCAGTCAATCACCTCGCTAACGAACAGAAATCACCTCGCTAACGAACAGAAATCACCTCGCTAAGGAACAGAAATCACCTCGCTAACGAACAGAAATTAAAGAGATCGTTAACTTTGATTGACGACAACAACTTACAACGGTTGCCAGTTTCAGACTGGTCCCTGGCTTGCATTGCCCACACAGAATCCCAGTGGTGTTGTGCGTACACGGCTCATCAACGCCCAGTCGCCAGCTGGTATCGCGACAGCAGCCATTGTAACACTCCCCTATGCCGAGCACGGGGTTGGCATGGGAACTGCCAGACACCACGTCGCCGATTGTCAGATTCCCCTCGTCGTCGTCGTGCGCGAGCGCGAGGTACTCGCTCGTTTCTTGGCCGTGCAGGGTGGCCAAGTCTCCGGCCCAGTATCCCGCCTTGATAATCACATCCTTCCCGGCGGAGCAATGGTCCACACCAGCTAGATCACTTGCGCACTGCATCACCAAGTCCGTAGCTCCAGCTGACACTCCTAGGCTCTCCTACAAGGCAATCACAAGATAGTAAACAACAAAGTTGCTTCAAGACACTAAGATTACTAATTTTACAGACACATCCTCGGTGACACAGGGGCGTCGGACCGTCGGACACGGTACAGTCACTACGGCATTGACCGTACCACTTTTCGCCCCAGATACCCCGTGAATCAACAAAATGCACCGTCATCTGGGCTGTGAATTCCCAAAATTTTCGGCTCAGCCTTCCCTCCCCGACGAGTAAATTGTACTTCAGATGGCTGACCAAACCACGCTAAAATACCTTCCGACGCTCTTGCTCACAGATGCTTAGAGCCTGTGTCCATATACTCCCTATTGGTGCACCCTGCTCCTTGCATCAGCCATGTGACAGTGCCTACAGATGAGATATTGTTGTATTAAGCTGGTTTGTGGGTAGCAGGTGCGATCCATTACAAGACCGACGGTGGGTGATAGTGCAGTTCACGTACCTTGTTTGCAGCGGGGGCTGGCTCATGAAATCCTGCATGGGACTGGCGCAGCTGGAACGGAATTCTCAGCGCAAATGATTCCTGCCCTCGGCCCCAGCCCGTGCCATCGCCTGCTCCGTCACCGTCGCTGTTACTGGCCAGAATCCAGAGGCGTAGGCAGCCACGCGCGCCAACGCGGCCCGCCAACGCAAACCCGTTGATGACGTCGTGGCTGTGGAACAGGAGATGACCGACACGTGTGTATTCGCCAGACAGGCTTCCGGTCTGCATCAGTGCCGTCTCGTTAGACTCAACCTGGCAGCAGAAATAACACAAGATACCATTGTACATGAAGTCCTGCAACCAGGCAAGTTCCTCTGAAAACTGATGCAACACGCAGTATGTCCAGGTCGAGCTCTATCTCCGGACAGCTAGCCGTGTCATTAATTTTGAAAGTCTTTGGGAGCACTCTCTCAAGGATTAAAAATAACTGATGTTAAATGCACCATGTGAAGTTCATCCAGAGGGCTCAATTTGCCGAAAGCAAAGAGCGGAATACACAGACAGAACAACGAGCAGTTGTTTTTCGAAATTCTGAGTTTTATGAACTCAATCGATCATCAGACAAAAATAGAAGTAATATGCAAACTGCTGCTGTCACATGATATGGTGACAGATAGAAAATGGCAATTACAGTGCACAATGCAAGCAACGAACCTTGATTGTGCAGGAGGCAATTTTCGCTATCCGAGAGTTGTCGTTATTCATGAGGGTGAAAGCACATGATTGTATGCAGTCAAATGGCCGCAGGTCTGAAGATAGCGACTATAATCGTGAGTTGTTGTTGTACCGGAGGTCGGTATTCACGAATTTGACAGTTCCCAATATGCGTGTGTGCACTAAGAACCTTAAAAGCCCCAATAATTGTGCGGCCACAGATGGAAATGCCCATTACATAATTTGTAGGGCTCAAACGGTTAGTCCGATTAACCGGTTGCAGACCGCTTACGAATAATTAAAGGTTAACCGATAAAGATAACGGTTACGCAGTAACTTTTCAGTCAAATTTTGAAGTATCAGGTCGTTGCAAAGTATGCACTTTCGCAGGCTGTCGCACGCGTACGCAATTTCCGGGCTGTCAACTCGGTCATATCTGGTCTCTTGCCAGCTAGTCTTGGTGTGAGAGTATGTATGAGTGAGCATGCAAGAGAATGTACATGTGTGCGTTGTACTGAATAGGGTACATTTTTTGAATGAGTACAGTAAAACCTGTAACTACAGACCACCGTAACTAGCGACCAGCCTGGTACTACTGACCACTTGGCCAGGCACGGACGGTCTCACATTGAAAATGCACTGTGACTAGCGACTACCTGCTGAACGCGACCAGCGACCGCCTTTTCTTGTCCCAAAGACAATTTTTGACCCGTAACTAGCGACCGCGATGTAGGAAATTAAATGTTGCTCGAAGCTCCTTCTTGAAATTTGATGATTTCCCGTGGTCCTGAAAGGAATCTTTCGATATTACAGCTGAAGAAACGCAGGTCATTTTAACTGCGGAGTCGGTGTGGACTGCGCTACACCTGTCAGAATTTCAAGCGCTGTCAAGAATAAACATGATAGGAAACGTCTTGGAGAGCGCATCGAATGCGCTCTCTGATAAATGTTACTACTCGGACGAGAAACGAAGACTGAGCGGCTCTGTCACCCCAGTCATACAGACGAATCGACGATGGCATCAAGGAGTCCAGAAACAAAGCATCACCGCAAGGTACTGATGCTGAAGGATCGCGTTCAAGCAATCGAGAAGTCGCAACAAGGACAGTCGGTACGATTGATCGCATGAACAAATTTGAAGCCCAGCGCAAAATGAAACTTCCACGGGAACGTTTGACTCCTGGCTTCGGAAGTAGGAGCTGAATTTGATGTCCGCAAAAAATGTCTTTCTCTCCAAGTGTTGTTTGACCTGAAATAAGAATGGCAATGCGCAAGTCTTGGGGAATTGTTTTAGCTGCATTTTGATATACATAATCATATAATGGGATCCATATATGGTCGTGCGGTGCAAACCTCTAACTAAAGACCACCTGCTACTAGACCGCTTTTGCCGGCACCAAGGGGTGGTTGGTAGTCACAGGTTTTACTGTATAGTCAAATATACGGTTAAAAAAGAGTCCGCAGGATTGCCGTGGCTAATAGGTTATAACCGGTTAACCGACCGTTAGCCTAGCAGTTAACCCTTAGGGGTAAAACCGTGACCATTTGAGCCCTAATAATTTGTGTGCCACCCCATAA
Organism: Sycon ciliatum; assembly: GCF_964019385.1. Classification (NCBI taxonomy): domain Eukaryota; kingdom Metazoa; phylum Porifera; class Calcarea; order Leucosolenida; family Sycettidae; genus Sycon; species Sycon ciliatum. The sequence continues at coordinate 30,859,018 of NC_088648.1, forward strand.
AACCATTTCGCGTGCACTCACCTCCAAGCGTACGGGGCCGTGAGCTTTGCCGAAGCCATCATCGGCGACATCCAGCGCTAGCTCCAGGTACTCTCCGGGTGCCGGGAAAATCGCAAAAGTCTCGTCTCCGCTGCAGGGACGTGGAACGTTCACAGCCATGCGCGTCAACAGGCTACCTATGCGCAGTGGTTTCCGTGCCCGCCAATCCACTCCGAGCACGTGACTCCACGGCAAGCGAAGGAACTTCAGAGCGGGTAGCACATTTGTGTAGCCATCTGCTCCGGCTTGAAATGTGCTCGCCAGGTGCTTTAGAGGCTGGATATCGGCTGAAAACTCCGGGGCAAGCCTAGAAAAAGAGGATGATGCACGCATGGTTAGAGGCATACGGTGACTGGTAACAAGGGTTCAGTGTAGGGAAATCCTCGAACTCTTCTACACATTGCCAAGAGTTCTCGTTGCTGTTTTCTGGTGATCGCTTCGTGCATGAAACTCGGAGTATAAACACTTGCTTCATCCGCGTATTCTTGTTATTATCAAGAGTGAACCGAAAGGTTCCAGGCTGTCCAAACCAGTGCCCAATGCGCACGAGCAGAGCTACTCACAATAAGAACATCGCCTAGTGCGTGCAACTCGAAGTCACGAAAAATTGACCATCCTCTCCTTCTTGTTATCAAGTGCACACAAACAAAAGCATGCAACTGTTGTCATGGGCCACTGCCTCTGATCCCTGAACTTGCCTTCATCAAGCCCTGCACCGAAAAAAATATGTGAAGGCGACCACATGGATAAGGCAATGAGGTGTTTCAGAGGACGATTGCAACTAGAGACAATGTATGTTCAAGCTTCAGCTTCTTCGTCCCAAATAATCTCACCGATTTTCGTCATGCCTCTCTTTGCAGCACTCTCTTTTGTTTCTCTCCTTATCATTTAGTTTGCCGTGGTTGGCTACCACCCGACCTCTCATAAATATTGGTAGTCTTACGACGAGCGGGAGATGTTGAATAAATAAATAAATGTGATTTCCAGTCAAATGAATGGCCCTGGATAAGGAGACCACCACCTGTACACTGTGACCACGTTTTTCAGGTCCCTTGAGCGCTGGTTCTCTGAGACAGGTTTCACTGCAAGCCACTGTGGGCGGTATTTTCCACACCTGAAGCTCGTCCGCAAGAAAATAGTAAAAGATTCCCAAAATGCAATTTGATATGAATTAAACTCGGATAGAGAGCCGAGGATAAAACTTAAGAAGAAAGGACCAAAGTCGTGACGTCATGACCCATCAATATCATGACGTCATGACTCATCAATATCATGACGTCATGACTCATCAATATCATGATGTCATGACTCATCAATATCATGCTTATAGTTGCCAGTGTTGGACAACTGAGGGTAGCTTGTAAACCTTTGGTCCTTTCTTCGTAGCTTTGATATGATCTTATACTTTACTAACGTTTCAACTGTCGTATTGAAGAGGGCTTGCATCATTGATGAGCAGTTGCCTGCTGACACGTAGATCCAATCAAGTCCGGCTTTGGCACACATCGCCGATATACCACGCAACATGACCCAACTGGGCGCGGAGCGGAGGATTGGCCGCAGCAGATCGAATTCGCTCACGACAAGAGCTTCGTAGCCGCTGATATTACATACAGCGTACGACGCTGGTGCGTGCATTGGTGGGGGTGTTGATCTTGATGGTGCTGGTGTTGTTGGTCCCAATTGCGGGGGTAATTGTGGCTGTGCTGTGTGCATGTTCTTAGTGTCAGTACCAACGCTTGCATTGCCTGCTGATGAATCACCGGAATAGGAGGATTGGCCAGGCAACATACTGCAAGAGCCGCACAGCGTGACATCACCAGAAGACTGTTCAGTAACTCCTCGTGTGAATATCCATGCCGGGCCAGCCGGAACGGAACATGCAACGCGCAAATACAGGAAAGGAATGTGCCTTCGAAGTCTTTTCTAGAAAAACGAGGAAATTGAAAATACAAACACACCCAGCAGTGGAAATAGTCAGGGCAAATGTCAGTAGAGATGGAGAGAGAGAGAGAGAGAGAGAGAGAGAGAGAGAGAGAGAGAGAGAGAGAGAGAGAGAGAGAGAGAGAGAAAGAGAAAGAAAGAGAAAGAGAGAGAGAGAGAGAGAGAGAGAGAAAGAAAAAAAAGAGAGAGAGATCCCGAGGATTAGTTCTGGTTGTACACTTTCTCCCTTGCACATGCTCTGAGCACATTGACTTACATACAGTCTATTCCTGACATAACAAACACTATTTTGCAGGAGAAGTAGTTATTCATAGCCAGAGATGATCAGAAATGCACTCACACTGCGCAAGTAGCAGGTCATGACTGGCACGTGCTTCATTACAGGATGGGTGGGAACTTGGCTTACATTCGGCCCTTCAAGATGGTTCGTTATAAACGAAAAGGGTTCTCTACAAAGAGTTATTTTTACATGGGTTTAAGGTAGCAGCCTGGTCGTAAATTTCATATGGCATTCGATTGACCGTAACTTTGGTGTCTCGCAATGGATTTGAGTGAAATTTTCACCACACACTCCTGCCACTATGCTGGCCCTCTGGACATGATTTCAAAGTTCTTGCGCCTCACTGACAGGCTTTCCAGGCCGGAAGAACTCAAAATTCCGGCATAGTGCCACGGCGTGCGAGCCACCCAGGAGCCAAAAATGCATTTACAATTTTTTCACATTTTCTTGCCCATTCTGTCCGTGCGCGGGATCCAAACCTAAAAAAAGTCCAGAAGCAGCCATGGGTGGTGGGATAGTGCCCTTCAACGTGGCCCTGGAATCTGTCACAACAGAACGAGCGGGCGTTCTCTCACACACTCCCACAGACCCAAGTCAATTTTTGAATATTGTTTAGGTTTAGGGGTCGTCCGCAATTATCGAAAGTTTTTTCCAATCCGTAGTAGCTTCAAATTTTTCCTCACCCACCCACCCACCCCCCCCCCCCCCAGTCCGTAATAAAATATTATTGATGGACACACAACCCAACACATATGGAACAAACTCAATCAGTGCTGGTCCATGAGTCATTGTGACATCAGGTATTGTATTACAACTACCATAATTATTGATGTTTAATTGGTGATCACCGAAAAAGGGCTGCTTCTTCACCGCCTTTCCAAACAACGTCGCCTGTCTGGACATAGTCAATAACAGTCGTCAGCGCCAGCGCTAGACGGAAGGACTTCAAAGGAGTGCATGGGAGACGGTACTCTGGACGAAGGAGACAGTGAAACTCAAAAATAGAAAGTGTCGACTCGCCGTCGAATGCGCCGAACTTTATGATCCCCGGCCCAGGAGCAGCCAAGGAAGCGCGCGCGGGGGCGCAGAAACTGCCAGAACTACAAAAATATTTGTAGTAGACAGTTCGCGCGCAGCCGCGCGTGGAACACAGGGGCTACACGTAGACGTACACGTGGCACGCGCACGTGTCATTTCGGAAGTTTTTCAATCCGTAACTGGCCTTGACCCACCCACCCACTTTCGAAGCTACTACGGATTGGAAAAAACTTTCGATAATTGCGGACGACCCCTTAGGGCGTGCTACGAGGTCGTACCTTTGATACAACATCCAGTGCTGGGACCTCCACAGCAAGCCATTTCCACAGCGCTGCAAACCGAATCCAGGATACCCTCAAAAACCGGCAAAGACTACCACTCACGTTCCACTACTGCCTAGTACTGAATCCTACCTGACTTCTTGACACGACTCAAACTTGCCAAAGTCACTAAATCAACGTCAACTACAATAATCAAGCCATTATCTGCAACGTCACGAGGGTGCTGGCAAAAGTCCTGCTGCACGGCGGCGTGCGAAGCCCTCCGCCGTACAGCCCAATACGTGGCTAAAAACGTGATTTTTTGGACTTGGAGCAAAATTCTGCACACTTTCGCGTGTTTCCATGATATGACAAGTTGCGCATGGTCTGCTCACATTCAAAACAAGTGCTACTAACAAATGACAGCGTGCAATCTTTCCTTGCAAGGGCACGTGTTCGGCCATAACTCTTGAACGGCTGGTCAGATCGAGACAGAGATATTGCAGCTGTTCATGCTCTTTCAACTGATGTAGCACTCGATATGAATTTAAAAATTCGATTTTCAGGGATTTTACGACCAGGCTGCAACCTTAAATATGGACATGGTCAATGGCTCGCTGTATAACGAAGTTCGCTATATGCGAGTTCGTTATAACTGAGTCCAGAGGGTTTTTTCATTTACTAAAAGCCATGTGGTGCACGCAATGGGAACGTGCCGCAGCCATGGCGGTGGGGGCCAGGCTCTCCGTCGACCGACTGGTCTCGTCATCGTCACGCTCTGGACGTATTGTAGTATGGTATCCGTTACACTTTCTCTGAACACATTGACATACATGTGGTCTCACTTGTACAGCTCTCAGCACATTGACTTACATGTGGTTTCACTTCACATGAGTGGCCTGTCCACACTCCATAACGGCTGGTCTCCTCGATCGACACAGCTGCGTCCACTGCTACACGGTTGAAGGGGCAACTGTCATATTCCACCGCACACACTCTACTTGTCACTTGAATATTGCTGGCCTGATAAAGACAATGGGGCGGAAAAAATGGAAGAGCCTTTAACATGTTGCATTGACAAAGTTCTTGCGAAACTCATAGGTAACCAAACTTTGGTGTGCGGTACACGAGAGTTGGGCTAATGCAACACAACCAAACACCAGCACAGGAACGGCGTGAATGCAACAAACTTCAACACACGGCACTGCAGGTCGATGTGGCTCAGTGCATGGCTGTCTCCGCTTTTTAAGGCAGGCTGTGCTCCTACTCCGGAACACCGAAAATCCTACATCATCGCCAAAGCAAATGATCATTGAGGATGATGGATCCTGGTCGAAAATTGAGTTGAGACTACTGACTTTTCAGCAAAGAGACCACTTGCTTTGGTGAGAGTGTAGGGGTCTCCGTGTTTCGAAGTGGCTACAGTGCAGCTTGCGCACAATTTTTCCAACTCCAGGTTGGTAAATCATATCCGCTCTTTATGCGAACAGTTTCCTCGGAGACAAGAATGCCATAACACTGAGAAAAAGGACCCACTTCAGGCACTTGAACATCATCTTGAACATCATCTTGAACATCATCTTGAAAGTCTTCACTAGTACTCTCTCACCTATTCCCCATTTTTTGTCTATGCGTGTGGGTCACGTTTTCTTCGCTGCTATTTTAGCTCTTCTACCGTGCGCCGTTTCTATCAAATCTCTACAGTACTGAATCCATTATCCATGTTCAGTTGATTTTGCCTGTATTTCACCTGATGATACGGCATGAAGGTATACAAGTAAAAACTTTCAAGATGCTGTTAATTTAAGAGCCTGAAGTGTGTCCCTATTTCTCAGTGCTATCGCTCTGTATGGAGAATTGATTACACCGAGAAGCAGCATACTAGTTTTAGGCTGTCGAGTGGCGCTTCTTGCATGCAAATGTGAATGATACTAAGAAAATTGAAGTTGATTTTTGGGAGAACTATGAAACTGCACCGTACCTTTGTGGCGTAGCTGCCGTGCAAGGCTTCACTCTGACCTCCTGGAAACGGAACAAAGCTGCTTCTTCCCGGTGTTATGATCAACAGGGTGCCAGTGATCGTCCACTGACCATCGGCAATATCAATGACGGATCCTCTCCTGGGTGCTGCACCACTGCAAGGGTGAGGGGGTGAGGAAGGAGTTGATGATAGGAAAATCAGAGAAGGACACGAAGGAAAGAGACGGAGAGAGAGAAAGTAAGTTACATTTATAAAGACAGGTAAGTCTAACAAATGGGACTGAGACCTCTACAACAGGGTTTTTACGCCTGAAAGCAGGTGCATGATTTAACAAGCAGGTTGTCAGTCTAGATGTTGTGCTCAGATGGAGAAAAATGAGCAGAATTTTTGTAATGAGATGAAAAGCAGAAATAATAAGAAATAATAAGAAAAGATGAAATGAAAGCCTGCTCACAACCCCCCCCCCCAGCCTTGCGAACTGGGAATGGTGGATTAAGAATAGGGGTGAAACGGTTCCAGGTTTTTCATGTTCGGGTACCCGAATGCCAGCATTGTTTCCCACGGTTCGGGTATCGGTTCCATGCACTCTTTTCTCCAGACCGACAAAATGGGTTCGCGACAATTATTTTTTAGAAAAAGCATTTTTACGAGCAAGAATGAGACATCGGAGAGTCCAAGTGCGAAGAAGATAATGACCAGATAACTCTTTGGAAGAGTGGGGATCGCAAGGTAAGACGTTTAAAATCTTGAGTAGACTTGGCGTGTACATGTATTTGTAGAAGAACGAGATTTTTCGAGTTTCGGTTCGAAACTTGACGGAACCGGTACCCGATTCTTTTCAGCTGGCGGTTCCAAAACCGGTTCCTTACCCGAACCGTTTCACCCCTAATTAAGAACCCGGGTTCAATGCTCAAGCAAGCGCTCTCCACTCAAGGCGTTCACAGCAACTGATAGGAACTCAGAGGGCGAAATGATAGAAAAGAAATAATAAGATGAGAAAGAGAGAGAGAGAGAGAGAGAGAGAGAGAGAGAGAGAGAGAGAGAGAGAGAGAGAGAGAGAGAGAGAGAGAGAGAGAGAGAGAGAGAAAGAGAGAGAGAGAGAGAGAGAGAGAGGGAGAGAGGGGGGGGGGGGAGAGAGAGAGAGAGAGAGAGAGAGAGAGAGAGAGAGAGAGAGAGAGAGAGAGAGAGAGAGAGAGAGAGAGAGAGAGAGAGAGAGAGAAAGAGAGAGAGAGAGAGAGAGAGAGAGAGAGAGAGAGAGAGAGAGAGAGAGAGAGAGAGAGAAAGAGAGAAAGAGAGAGAGAGAGGGGGGAGGGAGACAGAGAGAGAGAGAGAGAGAGGTAGAGAGATAGATAGAGAGAGATAGAGAAAGAGAGTGTGAGAGAGAGGGGGTGGGAGAGAGATAGAGAGTGAGAGATAGCAGGCATGTAGCTTGTAGTGTAATGAGTAGCATCATGACAGAACTCTATCCCTAGGCATATCATAGTCTGTCTCCAGGTTTCTCCTTCCTACTCCCTACACTCACTCGCATTGATCTAACGTGTGTACTTGTATAAGAACCGCAGCCTGCCTGCTGTACCATTGACTCATGCATTCATGTACCGCTGCACTTGCTGGCTGCGCATCACTAACCCTTCCCCTTCTATGGCACAGTCCCCGCATGCACTGAATGCAGTACTCGGGTGCGCAGGCGTATTCATGTCTGAGTGCACTGCCCTCGGGCTCCATCTATACATGGCATCCCGTACTGGGCACGCTGCTTCCGGTCGCTGCTGTGTGCACGCAGCACCGTAGTCCATTCCGCTCCCTGTCTTCTTTACACGGTGATTCCCGATTGGAATCACTCTTCGTTTCTGCTCTCCTTGTAGCTGTTGTGCTTTTCCGTGTCCGATAATGTTCCCCCTTTTGCAATAAACAGTCAGGCGAAACTACTCTAATTAGAGACCGCTACATGGCGCAGTGAACAGGATCAGTGATAAAAAATAACATTGATCCGCAACGAACCTGGTCTGCAACTTCAGGATCTAGGATGGCTAGCGTTCGACAACGCCGACGATCGCGATAAATCTCAGGAAGTGGAGACGAAACTCTCGGCGTACTTCACGCCCGTGTCCAACGTCGTCCACGGACGAACGATGTTCGAACGCGACACACAGTCGCCATCCGAGACCGTGGACGAGTCACTTCTGCGTCGTCTCTACGGCGGCGCGGACAACGGCGACTTCAAGGACGCTCGCGATGACCGCATCCGCGATCGCTTCACGACACACCACTGCAAGCCAACAGCTGCTACAACACTGCAACAGCTGCTACAACACTGCAATAGCTCATTGCAACGGCTCACTTCAACCGCTTACTGCAACAGCTACCTGCAACAGCCCCGCAACGGCTCACTGCAACCGCTTACTGCAACAGCTTACTGCAACACGTTAACAGCTCACTGCAACAGCTTACAGCAACAGCTTACTGCAACAGCTCACTGCAACGGCTCACTGCAACCGCTTACTGCAACAGCTTACTGCAACAGCTCACTGCAACAGCTCACTGCAACAGCTCACTGCAACGGCTCACTGCAATGGCTTACTGCAACAGCTTACTGCAACAGCTTACTGCAACGGCTCACTGCAACGGCTTACTGCAACAGCTCACTGCAACGGCCCACTGCAACGGCTCACTGCAACGGCTCACTGCAACGGCTCACTGCAACGGCTCACTGCAACGCTCACTGCAACGGCTTACTGCAACGGCTTACTGCAACAGCTCACTGCAACAGCTCACCGTAACAGCTCACAGCAACAGCTCACTGCAACAGCTCACGGCTACTCCCGCCGCAGCCGAAAGCCACCAAACGGTGGAGAAACTCCTGTGGCGAGCAAAAACGGCATGCCTGTTGCCGCCGAGCCCAACACAAGTGCCACCTCCACTACCTGTTCAGGTCGCACAGCCATTGCACCGGAGCAGCTCATCTCGACAATGTGAACATGGACCTGCAACTCTTTCCGTTAGGGGAGATGTGGTGTAATAAGTAACATCATGACAGAACTCTATCCCTGGGCATAGCATTGTCTGGGCCTGCAACTCTTTCTGTTAGGGGAGATGTAGTGTAATGAGTAGCATCATGACAGAACTCTATCCCTAGGCATATCATTGTCTGTCTCCAGGTTTCTCCTTCCTACTCCCTACACTCACTCGCATTGATCTAACGTGTGTACTTGTATAAGAACCGCAGCCTGCCTGCTGTACCATTGACTCATGCATTCATGTACCGCTGCACATGCTGGCTGCGCATCACTAACCCTTCCCCTTCTATGGCACAGTCCCCGCATGCACTGAATGCAGTACTCGGGTGCGCAGGCGTATTCATGTCTGAGTGCACTGCCCTCGGGCTCCATCTATACATGGCATCCCGTACTGGGCACGCTGCTTCCGGTCGCTGCTGTGTGCACGCAGCATCGCCGTCCATTCCGCTCTCTGTCTTCTTTACACGGTGATTCCCGATTGGAATCACTCTTCATTTCTGCTCTCCTTGTAGCTGTTGTGCTTTTCCGTGTCCGATAATGTTCCCCCTTTTGCAATAAACAGTCAGGCGAAACTACTCTAAGTAGAGACCGCTACATAGCTCGTGGGGTGCAGGGGACATGTGCACCCCTAACTCTTTGGATGTTGGTTCCAGAAATGTGGTAGTTTTTTTGTAAAAAAATATCGCCTAATCCGCTTCTCGCGATTGGAAATCAATTTTGTCAATCAGCGAAAATCCATCGGATTCTAACTCGGTCAATTCTAAATCGAATTCAGCAATGAAATAATTGAAAATATCTAAGCGAAAACAGAGATGGGAGTTTTTGGTCTTTGACCACTTTGCTGGTGGGCTCATCTAGAAAGAGATAGCTAGACAGCTAGCTAGCTAGATAGATAGATAGATAGATAGATAGAGAGAGAGAGAGATAGAGAGATAGAGATAGAGAGAGAGAGAGTTATGAAGAGAAAGAGAAATAGCTAGGCAGCTAGATAGATAGATAGATACACACACTTGAGAGGAATCAAAAGCGTTTCTGCTGTAAATCTGAGTTTCACGGTTTTAACCGATCATCAGACAGCAACTTGACTACAATTTTCAGAAGCCATGACTGATATAAGCTGCAAGCTTGGATCATAGCGCGAAAGAATGATCCGGGCTGATAGTGTAATTATGAAAATGTAATTATGAAAAATAATGGCATTAGTTGGGCGATAGGGTGGAAAAATAGGCGCACAAATATCTCTCTCTCTCTTCTATCTCTCTATCTCTCTATCTCTCTCTCTAAATCCAAACCTATTCCTACAGGCATACTGCTTCCAAACGTCGCCAGCTTGGAGAACCGCTGTTGTCCCACTTCAGCTCTTCCTAATACAGACTGTGAATTCTGCTGAGGATGGGGCAAGGTCTGCTGTACCCCTGGGGACCTCATGCATCATGCACCATTCTACATGGCTGCAAGATAGTCCATTTGCTCTCAATTTAGCCTTCCCCTTACTGTACCACTGTTCTTGTTCCTTTCCCTTTGCCTGTATTTCACCTGATGAGAAGGCTTGAAAGTATACTCTTGTGAAACCAAACACTTTCAAGATGTGCGTAAAGAGGCCGAAGTGTGTCCTTTTTCTGAGTATTATCGCTATCATTTACGTTGGCAATGGACATGTTCAGGGTTCAAGGTGTTTGTGTTGCGTGCACGTGTGCGTGTGAGAGAGAGAGAAAGGGAAAGAGAGATAGAGATGGAGGGATAGAAAGATACCGTAAAAGCCAGTGTATAGGCCACGGGCGTACAGAATAGCAGCCTCGATTTTCTGGGCGTATACAAGGGCATGGGCGTTATTTTGGAACCAGGGGTATGCTTGGAATAGGGATAGCAGTAAGTATTGGGTATCAGTACCTGTACATGTACTGGTGTTTCCGGCATACCTGGGCGTATACATGGGCATGGGCGCTATTTTGAAACAAAAGTGTTGACTTCCCCTGACTGGGCGTGTACACGGAGGGTGGGCGTAATTTCGAGTGGGCGTATAAAGGGGCTTTTACGGTACATAGATAGAGAGATGGATAGATAGAGAGATAGATAGAGAGATAGATACAGTCAACTTCGCTAATAACGACTGCGGATATAACGGCAATTCGCGAATAACGACCGAATTTCCATGCCCGGAGCAAAGTCCCATCTAACTGTATACATTTAACTTTGGATATAACGACTATCCGAATAACGACAATTCGTGAATAGCGACATGCTTTTAGTGCCCTGAGGTCATATTCACTGCTTGAATAACGACTTTCTGGGCTTTTAACAGCTATTTCAAGTACCTGTCAGTCAAGTACATGTACCTGTTATGCAGAAGTACCAGAACCTATGGAGTATGGGGATGGATAAAGAAAAGAAAATGCAGCCAAGGGGGGGGGGGGGCTTTTTCTTCCTTTTTATTTTGCTTCAAAAGTGTTGGATTTACCAGCACACCTACATGCATGTAGTTCAGTGTACATGATTGTACAGTAATTATCATACATGTACATGTCCCTAGCCCTGTAGATGGTTCAAAAAGGCATATTTTTCAATTATTTATTTCCCTTGCATATTGAATTTTTAGTTCCTTTCAACTGCAATATGAAAATAAAGTACACATTGACATAGAGCAAGAAAAGAGCTTGATTTTGATATGCATGTCATACTATACAAAATATGGGTTCACATACATTCAAATGGGACTTTGGTTATAAGGACACTTCGCGAATAAGGACACTTTTCTGATGCCCCCGCCGAATGTCGTTATTCGCGAAGTTGACTGTACTTCCTCCGTTAAGCAAAACTTCGTTGCCTTTTTTGTGTTCTTGTCATGATCTTTCTGTTGGCATTAGACACACATGTCAGTGATCTACCCCCTACATAGGGTACTGTAAAAGCCATAATTATAATGAAGTGCTAACTCTAACAAATTAACGAGGAGAAATCGGTCGTTATAATAGAAATCGTTATACAGAAATCGATACATATACTGTCCTATTGAGCGTTGAAAATGAGTGAGAATCGTTACCTTTGGTACACGTCAACTAGTCAATTTTGGGAAATCGTTATAATATATGTGCCTCGCTTGAATAATGGCTTGTACAGTAGCCACAGTGTCGTCCATTGTTCTGACAGGCTTTTGGACCACCGAAAAGCGTGGATCCCTTGAAACAATCGGCGAAGCATAACCGTTTCTTGACAGGATGTCACCAGAACACAACCCAGGCGCATGACACCGAAGTGCGAAAATGAGAAACAGTTTGAAAGACCGCGTGGCTCGAAGAAGTGTCCAGAATTCATGCAGAAGCCGGCCAGCCAATGCTGTACCAGCACGATGGCATGCGTCCGCACACAGCCAAAATAAATCAACGCACGTGTGTTTGTGGCGCAGGGGAAAACAAGAGGGTTCGTCATTCAGGTTGTTGTTCAGCCTGCGCAAAGTCCCGATCTCAACATCGACGACTTGGCGTTCTTCTACATCCTGTAGACAGACGTGTCACTCGTGGCGAAGGAAAACAGAAAGGAGCTTCTGCAGGCTGTGGAAACGTGCTGGCATGAGTACCCCTCTGCCAAGATGAGGAGAGTTTGGTTGTGTCCGTATGGCTCTTTCCATGGCATGGCATTCTGGAGAGTCTGAGCGGCAGACACAACAATTACCAGCACAGCCGAGGAGTTCATCAAGCTCACTGTTCAAGCGAAGAACTTGGCGATCTCCACGATCAAATCGTGTCCCAGAAACTTGTAAAGGATGCAGGACAAAAGCTGGCAGCGCTGGAGGCGAAAGTCAGCGAGAATGCCGACTCGATGTCATCAAGGAGTGAGTCGTCATCAAATTCGGACAAAGAATGAAGCTGGACTGCTTTCAAACGAGCTGTGTGACATCTGTAAATAACTATCTCTCATATGCTGGGTTTTTTCCACTTTGCAAAGCGTTTTGGTAGCCATAGAATGCTTTGGACTAAACTGTAAAAATGCAACGAAGATTTGCTTAGCGGAGGAAGTAGATAGAGAGATAGATAGAGAGAGAAAGAGAGAGAGAGAGAGAGAGAGAGAGAGAGAGAGAGAGAGAGAGAGAGAGAGAGAAGAGAGAGAGAGAGAGAGAGAGAGAGAGAGAGGAGAGGAAGACAGGTAGAGCAAGAGAATCATATGGACAGAAAGAAAACCCTCGAGCATGTATCTAGTCAGCAGCCGATACAGTATTATCCCCAATAAATGTACAGTACTTTTATTTTTTCAAAGGTGGCCAGACCTGTACTACTAAAGGAGACTGCACTAGTATTGGAGACTGTTCTTTTATCGTTTCTGGCAAGATAGATCGCATGCCATGTGTGTCATACCACTCATAATAGTGATACTTTTCGACAGTAGGTGCCTGTAATAACACTCCAGCTAGGGTGCCAAGCAGTGTGGAAAGGCACAAAGATGTTCAACAGGCAAGAAAAACGAAATTAGGTGGACCCACGTACATGTACCCCGACAATGCCCATCACATCATTCTGGCATGTACTACTATTAGAGACGCGTTCTTTTATATTTCCGATCCACACTCAATATGTACTACTATTGGGGACGTGTACGTCTTATAGGAAAAATACGGTAAGAAGTTGATGAACCTGTTACTGTGCATTAACTTACGCTGACTCAATAAGAACTCGTCCCGCCATAGACACGTCAACGTTCTTGCTCTCCACTGCAGATGCGCCGGTTACAAGATGAAAGGTGCTATTCGCAAGTGTCACCGGTTTATCGGGTAATGCTATGTGCTGGGTGGCGTATAGGCGGAGTGGTGTTGCGTATTTCCCACTTAGATCGGCCGGGTTTTGTCCGTGGATAAACTTGATGCCTCGGAATGAATCAAATATGCAGTTCAGGATCGACACTGAAGTCGACGCGGCATGTCCGATCACCCGCATGAGCACCCCATACTTGTAATCGATGTCATGACGCCCAGGTGGTGTCGTTGCCAAGGTGAACGTGCATCTGTCCACCGTGACCAGTGTGGGAGTGCGACCGGATAGCGAGAGAGCAACATGAGCAGAACCCACTCCGCCAACGTGCCCGTTCTTGTACAACAGGACCTGGGTCATGGCCCGTGAGCTTACGGGACATGGAATCATGCGGTATATTTCTGGCATGGACACGTTGATTGAGTATTCGCCGCCATTCCGATAGAAATGGTTGTATGCTGCAACGATGGTCCTATTAGCATTGCAGAGGGTGTTTTGACTCTTCGAGCCACCGAAGGTGCTAATCGGGGTGTCCATGAGGTCAAGAAATGTTGAGTTCACCACCACCAGCGTACCTTCTCTGGGAATGGCCACCGATATGATGGCAAAGCCGTCATCGACTGTACGCCGTACGCGCTGTAATCTGTCCATGTCGGGGCCCTGGAACGTGCAGCTGTGTATGTGCACGTGAAACCCGTCGCTCCACGTCGCACCAGACTGATTGAGGAACTTGGCCCGGACAGCGTCTAACTGCACCAAGCTGTGCGCCAAGTGGAACGGCTTGGCGTGGCTGAGCATTACGAATGGTATACCGTCGGACCAGATATTGAAGTTCACCTTCTGGATGTAAATGGCTACATACAGGATGAAGATTTCTGGATGCTTTCTCGACCTCCGTCCTGTGTACATGCGTTCCTTGATGATGGCTCGTTCACAGCCGTACCTCGTCGATAGGGAGTACGGACTGAGTGAGAAAGACTTGAAAAACGGCACACGTACGACAACAGGCCAGTCTCCGACAGACACCTCACAGAGCGACCGCTTGTCGGCCAGTAGCCGAATGCACAGGTGTCCCATTGTGAACGCTCCAAGGCCTCTGGCCGCTTCTAAGGCAGATGAAATGTTGGCACACGGTTCGAGTGCATTCTGGCCGCAGTATACAGACGAGTTCTCATTGGACTGTGAAGTGTGGTTGTATTTTGGTGCTACATACAAGGAAACTGCACATGACGGTTCAGTCCACTGGCCTGTAGTTGTGGTGTAACGACTAGCCCACGGGTAAGGAAATGGTTGAGCTGAGGAACTTGCGCTGCTGGTGTTCCCCGGTTGCCGCTGTGTCCGTTGTTCGTCTTGTGGTTGCTGACCTTGCTGCTGTTGCTGCTGTTGTTGTTGCTTCTGCTGCTGTTGCTGCTGCTGCTGCTTCTGCTGCTGCTGGTGCTGCAGCGTCTGTGCTGTTGGAGGCTCAGAGGATGGCTGCAGGGTTCCCTTCGACTGAGAAGAGCCGCGGACACGACTCAGACTCGTGATTGAAACGATCAGCACGATGAGCACGATGGTCTGACAGGTCCTCCTTGGCCAGTGTGCTGTGCTCGACAGGCACAAGGCTGGCAGCGCTACCATCTTGTTGGCATAGGTAGTGCACCACACACAGACCTGTGCAGAACAGAATGCAACGCATGACAGTTCTGCTCTAGTTCTGACGTTTGCAAGAAAATTGGCTAAACACATTATTAAGCTGACAATGCTTTTATTACCTTACTTTTAAAATACAGTCGACTCCACTTATACCGAGCTCGTATATAGCGAATTTCGTGATATAGTGAACCATTGTCCGTGTCCGTGTTTGAATCCATACAAATGCACCCTTTTTATTGAACTGCTTTTGTCTATAACGAACTATTCCTTGTAGGGCCGCATCATAACCAGGTGCCGTGGAGTGATCTACAAGGGCTTTGTCCGCCCTGTTTTGGAGTACGGCATGCTCGTGTGAATGAGCGCTGCACCCACCACTCTGGCTCGCCTCACTGCCATCCAACGCCGTGGCCTTCACCTAATCGGTGATGGAGCCTACCTCCCTAGCTTGGACATCCGCAGAATGGTCGGAGCACTCTGCTTTCTGTACAAGCTCCACTTTTCAACTGGCCCAGACATGCTTCTCACCCTTCTTCCACCCCGAGCGACCAACACATCACGCCATAGCCGACGCACACAAAAGCATCCCTCACACCAGTTTCAGCTCACTTCCACTCTTCCGCCCAGAGCACGGAATAATGTCCTTCGGTCCTTCCCTGACGCTGTTGTGGAGGTCTGGAACCAGCTTCCGCAGTGCGTTCTGCTGAACCAGCCAACAAGGAAAGGACTGCAGACGTTCAAAGAAAAGGTCAACGCCCACCTGCGCCTTACCCGCTGGGAGTGGGCAACGGACAGGCTATGAACCAAAGAAAAAAGACAAAAAAAGCTCTAACTCTGTTCCCTCCTCCATTCACTTCGTTGACTCTCTGATAACTTTCTATTGTGCATACTTTTCCCCGTAATCCGCAGTTATCTACCCCCCCCCCCCCTGCGTATTTTCTGTAATCTTTTGTTTTTGTGGAGCGCTTGGGTTGCAATGAAGCCGAGACCCTATGGTCGGTCAAGCTGCCCCTGCCTCTCCCCCACTCCTGCCATTCCATATGTCTCATCGCTGCCTTGCTGCTTTGTGCCATCAAATGGTGTGTGGTTTTTTGTAAAGAAAAAAAATAAATAACCAAGTGCAGTCATACGGTCATGGGCCATATGCCGGTCATGACGTGTAATTATTGTATGGTGTGAGTGCATTTCTGTTATAACAAACTTCGTCAACAAAGTACTGATCCTCCTGCACAATGGTGTTCGGTATAATCGTCAGGAGACGACTGTAGATTGAACATGGGGTTGAACAGCAACCAACCTTCCATTTTCTTTTCTTTTTCTCTTATATCTACTTTTCCACAATATCCTTTAACATTTTATTCACAGTGGGTCCAATGTTATTAGGCATTTTGCCTGTTTTGATTTCCACTATAAATAAAGTATACAACAACAAACATGGGTTGTGGTTGGCCCTGTACTGCTCTAGTCCACCTGATGGCCTAGCACTGTCGCACTGGCTCCGGACAGGCTTGATAGTCACACGATATTCGATCAGATGTCAAGGTTGTCAAATGATTCAGCCTATAATAATAATTCCTACCTTTTAGTGCCGGACAAATCCTTGACCGTGAAGACGGTCACACCACGCTGGCAGCCGCCAAGTCAGATCTTGCGAGCCCGAGGAGCTTCTTGTCCGACAATTACTGAGCTGTATCCAAACTCATTGCGGATCGCACGATCTTGTATTTCCAAAGGTAGGTACTCAGTCAGTCTTCCGCAAACTGGAAAGTCAGTGTAGCCCACACAGCCAGAGTGAAACAGCTTCTCGAGATGTTGTAGTGATACCACCTGTAGAATCTAGCCGCCAAAGCAGCTGCAGAAAGCAAGCACACTGCGAAACTAGTAATCTCAGGGAAGCAGCTGTGTCGAAATTGCACTGTCGCAGCGCTACTGCTAGCGTCATGTTCATGCTACGGCTGCGACGAGTTCTCGACCCCGACCACCAATCCATCCTCGCCGCACAGTCTCCACAGCTGTCGAGATACACGTACATAAGTCATTCTTCTGTGGAGGGGCAGGTCTTGAAACTTCGACAGGGCAGAACATAGGCTCGCTCTGTGCGCAGCATCATTAGTACACATTACGAAACCTCTCGCCCTCCCAAAAAGGCTAAATCCGTTATCTATTATTCTTGCGAACAACTAACTTCAACTTCAAGGGAAGAACGAGGCTGAAAACAGGCTAAAAGTACTAGAGGCAGCTTGTTTCGAATCTCGCTTTGTGGCGTGAAGTGGCCGGACGTACGGAATCGAGCGTGACGCTGTTGTTCGCACCTTCCGATCGTGCGAGGGCGCAGACTACAAAAATAGTAGGTGGACCTATCGCAACTAGCGCGCCTGGGCATGAGCTGGGCGGAAGAGGCGGCCACAGCTAGCTCAGCTGTCGAAGTGTAGATTCTGGGGTGCTCATGTAAAATAATGTGATCACATGCAGGAAATATCTGCAATGATTATGTGCGATAGTGCCCTGAAATAATGCTCAGCCCGGTGACCTGGTGACAGTGTTCGCAGGTCGGGAGCTGACAAGCGCCCAACGATTTATACAATCATAGGGACTTGAAAGATGGACGTTTTAAAAGATGCACGTTATTTCTGACGTGACGCGAAAGTTCAGCTCGCGTTATTTGGCTCGCACGTCGAAAATGTTGTTGTTTTGTTGTTTTCTTTATTTGAATTCGCTAAAACCAAACGGACAGAACTTTCCAGTGACAAGGGAGCGAATGATGCTGCTCACGTCGAAATTTGGAGTTTTACGCCAAATTTGACGTGAAATTGCGCATCACGTCGGAAATAACGTGCATCTTAACCTCTATCAATATATTGCAGTAGTTTTACCTTCAACCTTGTCCTAGCGAATGTCGCATGGCATACCTTGTGCCGGGACCAGGACGAACTCGTAAATGTGCGTTTTGTCGATTTGCTTCAATGGCACAAGTGAACCATGTCTCAGATCCGGCCTAACAACCATCACTTCACGGATTGATAAGCAGCTACTGAGCTAGCATGCACAACAGATGTTTCGAATTTTGAAGTCTCTCCAGCAGCTACAAGTACAAGTGTGCTACAACAGTGGGTGAAAATGTAGTTCCGGGCCGGGCGGGGCTATTTTTTTCAATTATTCACAAGCCCAGCTCGTAAAATAAATAATTACCGTATTTTCCGGAGTATAGTGCGCACTTTAGATGTGCTATTTTTAGACCCTAAATCGAAGGTGCGCACTATGCCCCGAATATAAAATGCATGCACGTCAATGAAGATTGAAGTACGCACCCCCAATACAGATTGGGGGTGCGCGTTATACAAAGGTGCGCACTATACTCCGAAAAATACGGTATGTGGACAAAAACGAACAGGTACTGAGTAGGGGCTGCACTGGGCAGCTGTGATGGTGACGTACCAGGGGCTCCACCCACCAAAGGTCTCGGCTTCCATGCCCCAAGCACGCTGATTGCGAGGCTTTGGATGTGCGCAGTGCGACTCCTGCAGGAAGACAAGCAGCGTCTGGAAGGCAGATGAATATCGAATGCCTGTCCCTCTGCCTTGCAGTGCAGTGCAGTGCAGTCTTGTTCCTTCTTCCTCTCTTTCGCTTCGATTATTCTGTCACAGATATACAGTGTTATGCTTGGCTGCATCCCGCGAGCGGAGCCCACTGTCGAGCACTGACTGTCGGGCACGGTCGTTGTGGGGTTCACATGCATGTCAGTCGTGAGTTCCTTCCTCGCTTGGCAGTCAAGTAAGTTGGCAAGAAGCCGAACTAGCCTTAAGTTCTGCGTTAGAGTTTAGTTCGCAGATTCTCGACAAGCCTCGAAGGTACAAGACAGTCGGAGGAGCGTTTGATCGGTCCGGCCATACATGATACATGTAGTCATGCATGTTACTACACATGTTCTTGGTTTAGTTGTTGGCCGTTTTTTTTCGTGCTTTGCAGTTACTTGTTGTTTTCCCTCCTCTCCATCTAATTAGTTTTGCGCAAAAAATACATCATAGTCTGTCAAGGCGTTGTGCATAATATGGCTGGCACACATGACCCCCTCAGCAGCAAGCGTTGGTGGCCAAAAAATATTTAAATTTAAAAATTTTGTCCGGCCATGGCCCTACCAACCGGACTGGTTCTGCCGCCCCTTGAAGTAGGAGAACCAAGCATAGCTTATGGCGGAGAGTTCGGTAAGCATGTGCATGTATTCGGCTCGGCTCATACATGTAGTCCTTATCTGTAGTCCATTATACTTGAACTACTAGTACTAAACGTGGGACGAAACGTACATGTAACCGAAACGTACCGACGTCTGCTGGTCTGCTGGTTTCCCTGCCCGCATTAGCCACCAAGGGGTAGAATCAATGTCGTCGAATATGAATATTCTCTCGTGGTCTACACGAAGTCACGAACTGTAGTGAAAATTTAGTAGAACTTGCCTCCAATGGCTTTAGCTGCACTCTATATCTGCGGTGCAATGACTTGTGCATGGTATAGTCCATATTAATATAAAAAACATTGCAGACAAGACACAATGCTAATATTATTATTATGACCTGGGGGCTCCTATCCTGTATGTGAGTGAATGGTCAGATATTATGGTATGCCTTGGAAACGGGAATAAGCCATAAAGTGCCAGCCAGGTATGAATACAGGCACGAGGATAATATTTTCAGTTCCATCCCCACACCCATCATGCCCTATGCAGCCCATCAACAGACCCTTCAATTGCAGAAAGCACTGCCCAGCTTTTTCGCGGCTTGGTTGAATGTGTAGGTCAAGAACATGGAGGATACCTGAACTGGCTGAAGGCTGTATCGTGGTCTACACGCAAGACATGAGCAGACTTTACAATAACTTAAAACTAAAAGCTCAGATAAAATCATAGCATTATGACATTGTAAG
This sequence comes from Sycon ciliatum, assembly GCF_964019385.1. Taxonomy (NCBI): domain Eukaryota; kingdom Metazoa; phylum Porifera; class Calcarea; order Leucosolenida; family Sycettidae; genus Sycon; species Sycon ciliatum. The sequence continues at coordinate 30,878,865 of NC_088648.1, forward strand.
TGTGGATGTAGCAATTGTTGGTAAATAGTGAAAAGTAAAAGTAAATTATCGTGTCCATTCCTGAGGGAATCCACGACGGGCCGTCGTCGACGGCCGCTAATACCTCAGTCCCGGTAAATTGTTGTAAGTAACCCTGGGCACAATTCTGCTGGTCAGAGCTAGAACATTATTCTAAGATTAGGCCACTCTGCACTGTCAGAAGTGGCAGCACGGGAGAATTGGGGATGGGAGGTGTGCATGACGTCAAGGAAGCAAGCCAGCGTGTTCATGACGTCATGGAAGCAAGCCAGAGTGTGCATGACGTCATGGAAGCAAGCCAGAGTGTGCATGACGTCATGGAAGCAAGCCAGAGTGTGCATGACGTCATGGAAGCAAGCCAGAGTGTGCATGGCGTCATGGAAGCAAGCCAGAGTGTGTATGACGTCATGGAAGCAAGCCAGAGTGTGCATGACGTCATGGAAGCAAGCCAGCGTGTGCATGACGTCATGGAAGCGAGCCAGATTGCGTGATCTACGGGTCAAAATACCAGTACAGTAGGTTATCGTGTCCGTTCCCGAAGGGAACTCACGGCGGCCACTAACACCCTGTTAACCTGTTAAAACCTGGTACAGGCCACATGCATGGTAGTACTGTACAGCGGGGGGGGGGGGGGGGGGGGTACACATGTGGTAGCAAAATCAAGATGCCTTATTGGGTACAGTATGCTGGTTGTGCAATGCCATTGAAGTGATTTATGCATTAACGCGACATAACGTTACATTATATTCACAAACAATAAACTGATTAAACTCATGCAATTATTGGCCTCAGTAAACCCTTCTTGATCTGAAAACGTGCATATGCTGTGGGGTTCAGGAAAAAATCAGTGATGTCATCATCAATACACGCTACGCTATTTCAGTGTGTGTCCAGGGGGGGGGGGGGGGGTACTGATGTATATGTACATAGAATTTTGCCAAACGAGTTGCTGAACAGCAGCCAAAGACGTTTAAGTTATTGACCGGTGCAAGCATTTGTGGAAACATGGCCACAGCCGCGCTGACTAGTTTATATTTACTAAGTCTACTTGTCCAGAGCTGCACTGGACACAGTCTTGGACCGCTTCCTCTGTGCCTGACCGGCTGCCTTGGCTACAGCTGCTCGCCGGATTTGCTGGCATTCCTCTGCAGCGGAGACAGAGAACGCGTGCTTTCTCTGTCGTGAGGTAGGAGGGGAAGACGGAGCGGAGTGAGGCCTTCATAACGAGAGAGAGAGAGAGAGAGAGAGAGAGAGAGAGAAGGGAGAAAAAGAGAAAGAGAAAGAGAGAGAGAGAGAGGGAGAGAGAGAGAGAGAGAGAGAGATAGAGATAGAGAGAGAGAGAGAGAGAGAGAGAGAGAGAGAGAGAGAGAGAGAGAGAGAGAAGGGAGAAAAGGGAAAGAGAGAGAGAGATAGAGAGAGAGAGAGAGAGAGAGGGAGAGAGAGAGAAACAGAGAGGGAGAGAGACAGAGAGAAAAGAAGAAGAAAGAGACGGAGAGAGAGAGAGAGAGAAAGATAGAGAGAAAGATAGTGAAATACATGGTGTTAGAGAGATAGAGGGAGAGGGAGATAGAGCCTGACGTTAATCTTCGTTGTATAGTCTGCAGGCATCAGTAATTAAAATATTTAATTTTGTTACCTGGGATAGTTATGTGTATCAGAGAGTATGTTTGTATAACGAAGGCAAACATACCGTGCTTAGAAGTTAGAGTGGAAGGGTGACGCAGCATAATATTTACCTCATCATGTTAATAGATGACGAGACGGCGTTGCGTCTCAGGTGGCCAACGCGACTACTGTCCTTGGTGAATGTCTTGGTGTACATGACGTGTGGCTTCACGCGATGTCTGGACACCAGAGCAGCGTGTTGCGGGTCGCACGGCAGACACTCTAATCACAAAGGCAAGGACACAGACAACAGGCGGTGTGCATACACGTAAGAAATGATGTCACGCAACAATCGGGTCGGACATGTATAGTCATTCTGTGAGAGCTTGCACAATCCACTTGCCCAGGCAAGAGGGCTGCACGGCCTGTTCATTCTAGCCAAGTAAAAATAGAATATACCAACTATGAACAACATGCGCAGACTTACAAATGTGCAGTACCAATTCGGCATAGAAAAGCCAATATTTCTCACCACACCTTCAAGCTGTAACAAGAACGTTTCTCGGCTACACCGCGTATAGCGATCATGTCCAAATTTCCACCCAGGACGGTATCACCAGGTCTCACAAAAGGTCAAAGTGAAGAAAATATACGGTAAAAAAAGGAGAAGGACAACTGTTACGAGTTATGACTGACTGTCCACCAACGTAATCAGATCATATACAGTCAGCGAGTGCAACAAAAATGGCGCAAAACTGATAAGGAGTACTTTTTTTTTTTTTTTTTTTTTTTTTTACTATTATTCACAAACCCAACTCGTAAAATAAATAATGATGTGGACAAAAACAAACAGCTACTGAGCAGGGGCTACACTGGGCAGCAGTGATGGTGAGGTACCAGGGGCTCCACCGACCAAAGGTCTCGGCTTCAATGCCACAAGCACGCACCAGGAAAAAGAAACAGAAATGTAAAGGAAAGCTAGATCTAGCTATGGGGAAGTAGAATAGAAGGTAAAAGTACCGGTAGGTGTTTAGAAAAATAAAAACAAGATGAAAAGAGATTGTTTATTATCAGTGTTTGGACTAATGTACAATGTACATGTCAACTTCATCAACCAAAACTTATGAACTTTTTTAATAGATCTGAAACGAAACTCCCACAAAGAAGTGTAAAGAAAACAAGCTAAAAAACAGAAAAATAATAAGGCACCCATTTTGATAATCCAGGGGATGGCCCACGCCTGGTAAAAGAATAAGCAGAGAAAAGAAAAGAATCATAACAAGTTTTTCCATGTATGCAAAACACAGCTGAGCACTCTGAGCAAGGCCAGGTACGCGGATTAGCGGGTCCAGCAAGCGACGAGCTCGAAAAATTACAGGGAATCTGTTGCCCAGTACCAGTTGCTGTCTCTCAGGTGTCGGTAGACCTTTGTCTTGAATGACTGAAAACGTGTTTTGTGTGGGCGCTGCGACAGCAGCCTGTCAGGAAGGGAGTTCCATGCGCCAATACAGCAGTACGGGAACGACCGCTTCACGACGGATGGAGCTGAGACAGGGAATGTGTCTGACAGTTGATAGGCGTGGCTGGTGGCATTATTGTGCTGGTTCCTACTGAGACATTCACGGTTTACGGTTCCCTTAATACCAAGTAAGACTGAGTTTTCCGCATCCGCAGGAATGCCGTCACCCACCATCTGGGATCCAAGTGCAGATGCAGCTCACAAAGCGGTGCGAAAGTCAAAATCAAGCTGAAACTAAATAGCCTGTGTGTAAACCTTGCATAACATCCATTTCCCCGGGTACTACAGGACTATGTGAGTGTCCGGTTTTGAATAGGCGACCCTTTTGACATGCACGTGTAACAGCATCTCTCAGAACACATTCGTAGAGAATGATAGGGCAAAATGTGCTTTGTAGAAGAGATGTGACCTGGGCAACCATTTTGGCACCCTGTCAGCCATTCAGAGTCGGTTGTGTGGCCAAGTGAAATAAAATATCAACAAACAATAGTACTACTGTACAAAGTAGGTTAAGTCCTCTCTGGGCACAAACAATAATTATTCCTGATCACGAGGTAATGCTTACTCTCTGCCACATTGCGCAACATTGCGCAATCAATGACCTCCGCCAGTGATAGCTTGGCACAGAGTGCTAGCGCGAGTGGGTAGGTGACTTGCTCGAGGATGCGGGCACGATCGTCCTCGTCGAGATCCGGGAATCTCCCCACTAGGCTGGCGGTTCTCAACCTCTCCGAATGCATGTCCGTGGGAGCTGAGTAAACAACCAACACAAGGCTGTGATGTGCATGTAAATGGAACATCACAGAAGCGGAACTCCTAGATTGCTAGAGCGATTCAGGTCATGAGTATGGAGAAGTGCCATAAAGGCGGATGAGAAGAGTGACAACTAGCACCTAACCAGAGGAGTGTTAGGTACCTCCTCCCGTACAATCTTACCTACAACTTTTCCTAAGCTGGCCGGCCTGCATGCACCCGTACTACGTCATACTCACCTTTCGTTCCGTTGGCCTGGGTAGCTACTTGGGCACCCATGTTTGCAATAGCTGCCTTGGCCCTTTATATGGCGTTGTTTCTCAGTCGAGCTCTCTCTCTTCAATAATCTCGCTCTCGTCAATAATCATAATGTAGTTGCAGTAGTTCGTCTTTGTCTCCGTCTCTTCGTCTACCCTAATAAATGTCGTTCCACCTACCTGTCCCGTTGTGAATTGTGTCTGGAGAATATTGGGTCTAATTCATACTCAACAAGAGTAATTGGATTATTATCCCTTCTGTATTACATGTGCAGGTAGGTGAGGCGTGCTGGAAATAGTAGAATCCTTTTGCAATTTTCTAGTCCATTGACAGCTTCAGACAGACACACAACCATACACAAATATGTGCTGGACCTTCAACCCCCCCCCCCCCCAAACCCTCCCTCATACACACACCGGAGTGCTTACAAAGAGCCGGCGATGAGGTTGGCCAGTGGAATCGAATCACAGTCGACCGCCCCAGTCCCACCATCTCTGAGAAGCCGATCCCGATCAACAGTGCCGGCACCGTCAAAGCCAGCCGGTATAGATCACACAGTGCCGTGGCGCACATTTCCAGCAGCAACACAGTGCTGCCCCGAACAGCAGAGCGTACGTACACGTGCTGTGTGTTAAGATAGCTCTTCAGGCACCGTACGATGGCGTTTTGTGCCACACGGTAGTAGTGGTCGTCCATGTTCGCCTCCACAGTCACTTGAACTAGCATAGTGCACTCATCTGCATTGTGCCAAACAAAGGATAATAAAAATCTGTGTAAAGTCTCACACCCACATATACACACATGCATGCACACATGTCCCCCCACACACATACGCACAAACACACACGCACACACACACACACACACACACACACACACACACACACACACACACACATACACACACATACACACACACACACATACACACACTACTATGTACAGCTACCCTATCGGGCCACGCCGCTCCCAGAAACGGGAGACAACGACAAGAAGAGAGAAGAGAAGAGAGAGAAATCGCAAAGTCAACAATATTTGGCATGGCGTTGCAAGTCCTGTGGCCTTGAGAACCGTCTTTCGCAATGCTCGCATTCATGACGGCAGTTGTTCCTGGCTGCACGTGACATCCGTTTCGCACGGTCACAGTGATGACGGCTCAAACCAGAACTACACACATACACACAGACACACACACACACACACACACACACACACACACACACAGACGTGCTCGGAGAGATTGGGATGCTAGGACAAGCATCATCAACTAGTACACTACACGGACAATCTCACCTGTTGTGCCGGGCTTGGGAAAGGGTTGATCAGAAAGCGTCATTGTCAGCGTGGATGCCGTGTCAGGCAAACACTTCACATTGGACTGGGCGTCGATGATACCGCGCTCACGCAAATAGCCGGCCACCAAAGAGGAGGCGTCACCTTCTGCATCCTTCTGAAAGTCCTCATCTATGGCCACAATACACGTGGCTTCTAGCATGACCCGCTTGAGTGGTTCCTCTTGCATGCCTGGCAACAGAATAAAATACGGAGCATCACTGATGAATAACGGCTTGAATCACCAGTAAAGTCACACCGGAGTTTCACTGTAGCAGAGCTGACTAACTTGTCAGGTTGAGCACTCTGCCAAGGTCGTTCGGGCCTGGTTTAAATCTGGCTTTGGGAAATTCATTTTTCATTGCTATCAGGTTCTGCCTCATTTCCTCTGTGCAGCGCAGATGAGTGCACAAAGGACGAAGCAGTTCTGTCCGCAGATTAAGTTTCACTGTACATGGGTAGGAGGCCCGTAGAAAAGAATTATCCCTAGTACACTCAAACCTCTTCAGGACGAACATTGACAAGGCAAACCTTCCATTAGTACGAACCATTCATACGGCCTGGCAAAGAAATGTGGAGCAGAGCAGCCTCAGCACTTGCAATCCCTAGAAGCTGATGAACGCACCTTTGAGAAGCAATATGTGTGTGTGTGTGAGAGAGAGAGATAGAGATAGATAGATAGAGATAGAGATAGAGAGGGATGTGTGTGTGTGTGTATGTGTGTGTGTGTGTATATGTGTGTGTGTGTGTGTGTGTGTGTGTGTGTGTGTGTGTGTGTGTGCGCGTATTTGTATGTGCATGTGTGTATGTGTGTGTGTGTGTGTGTGTGTGTCTGTTGTCGGCCCGTTATCCGAGATCCACTCACCCCTATCCTTGCTGCTGCCAATACCAACTGTCCTAACCGTCTTGTTCTGAGCATTTGCCTGATTGTCCAGGATAGACACAATGTCATCAATCTCTTTTTGCAGTGAAGGGCATGGATCCCTGAACACTGCAAGGAAAGAAACAAGAATCCATGTGGACGTGGAATTATTCGCCTGCTCAGCAGGGTTCAGAATGTGACCTATGCATCTTTCCATCTCGTGCTCCCTTCTCTATCATACACATGCACATCTGAACACACATGAACACGCAGGCACGTACGCACGCACGCACACACATACACACACTTGTACTTGTTGCTCACTGCCAAAACTGGTCACATGGGTCTCCCCAGGAGAGGGGAGAGAGACTCAAAAGGAATCCTGAAAAGATGACTCAATTGGCTATTGAACCGCCCAACGGCAGACACGCCCTGAAATCCCCAACACTCTGGGTGGACTTGAAAATGATCCCACTTATGGGCTCACCACACCTCAGTAAGTGGGTGAGGACAAGGTGCAGAAAAGGGATTGACAGCATCAGGGTATCCGTCCCGGGATCCAACTGCAGTTACCCCTGCCCTCAGTGAAGGTAATACTTGCTACTAGTGTGGGTGGCTAAATCAGAGTGGATCTGATAAAAGCTTCACTAGCACCATGATTACACAAGAGTTAATCTAGCCAGAAGTAGTCCATGGTTAACAGGTATGTATACTTCAAATAGAAAGTATATGAACCCTGAAACCAACAAAGGTGGTAGGTACAACATTACACCTTCAAGCAGCCGAGCCCGTTGGCAACAGACCCAACACTATCCGGCATAAGTGTACCCACCAACCGAACTAGCTGGCACACACACACACACACACACACACACACACACACACACACACACACACACACACACACACACACACACACACACGTACGAGCATGCACACAAAAGTAAGAACTGTAAAGAGTGCAGTTTGAATGGAGGGCTTTACTTAATGAGACACAGAAGTAGGCTTCTTTTATAAGCTTTAAAGAAAACTAACCGTCACCATGTCCATGTTGATCCGTGGAAGAATGTTTTAGCTGTGATCCTGACCTCTGGTGTGTAAGACCTCGGCTGATCTTCCTTGCTACAACCTGGTCGTTGCTTGTTGTTGGTATGGGCCGAGCCGCTGAGCCGTGTTTGTCCACGCCATGCAGCTGGCTCTGTGGCTCGCTGTAGCGACGCGTCTGCGCGCCGGGGTTGCTGGCTTTGCGTTCGCGCCGCCGCACTGGAACGTCGAAGCTGCGTGCATCGGTCGTCGCCTCACTCTCGACGTCGCTGGCACCGCGAGCGGCGGACATCTGCCGGCCGATCTGCAGCAGCTGAACACGTTCTGGAGCGCTGAGCCCCTGCATGATAGAAGTCATGTGGTCCAGTTGCTCGTCGAAAGTTCGATCGTTGGGTGGCCAGGGTGACTTGCGCCCAGGGGAAGTGCACTGATTCGGTCGATGGGGCATGCCGAGGGAATCCGTAGAGCCGGAGAATGGGTACGCCGATGAAGGAGGCGTACAGGTGGGCGATCTGGACAGTTGCCTGTACCGATAGTGGGCGTCAATGCCTTCACTTGATTCCGCTATACCCCGACCCGAGTCGGCGGAGCGCGACAGGCGACGCGATGCGTTACGCCTGCTACTGAATGAGCTGGTTGGATTGGATATAGAGCTATGGAGCGGAGGAATAGCGGCAATGCCTGTACAGATAGTGTTAACACTTTTTAGACAAAATAAGCATTATTTTTTTTTAGAAAAAGTGGATCAATGTTCCCGTTGTTATGACCATGTTCAGGAAAATTCTCTTGTATTTGCAACTTTCAAACTCTTCAGAACTCAAGCATGTCACGAGCCTTATTTTTGGGTTAGGTAAGAGCATAAAGTTAGTATGTTTCTTTCAGCCGTGCGCTTTTTTTTGTGTCGACACTTACTTTGCCGCCCCACCAGTCAATGTCTTGTTAGGCCGCACCTTGGCCACTGCCTCCTTTTTATTTAAAGAAATGGGTGCGTGCTTTTCAAGCAAAAAAAGCAAACTGACTGGCACATTACTGCCGTCTGACACATGCAAGAAGCATGTCGAACTCTTCAGGCACTAAACCCGGAAGTTAGCCACCTACTCCACATATTACCACCAAATTCTCAGCATCTTCGTTCGGACTTATGTATTGTTCCCCAAAGTCTGGGAGCCTGGCGGGTCTATCTCCAGAACTGTACACAGAACGAGATGAAGTCTGAATGTACAGTGAGAATGCCAAGAAGCCAGAAATGTTTTGTTTCCTACGGCTTGGGGCATGCTGCTTAGTGATTCTGCAAGTAGCGGCTAGCACATTGTTCTGAATTAGCACATTGTTCTGAATTAGCACATTGTTCTGAATTAGCACATTGTTCTGAATTGGGTTTTAGAAAGCTCTGTCCTCGGGTCCTAAGCACGATGCGAGGAGTGGAAGGCCAGGTATTGGAGAGGCAGTTTGACACGACACGAAAGTTCCTCTCGCGTTTTACGGCTCCCGCGTTGGTAAACAACTCCAGAGAGCTGCATCTCAAGTTGGATTTTGCCACATTACACCAAGTTTCAACCCGTTTGACATGAAACTGTGTGTCACGTCGAAAATTATGCGCGCAGCTTAACCTCTCTATTCAGTAAAGCGAGAGCAGTGGAAATAAGGGTTTCGAGCGCTGTGTGAGCATTGGAAATCAGGGCATTGAGAACTGATTGATGAGGGGAAATCCCCACACTGTGGTCACAGTCTTTCTACCCTTTCCTTCTGATGCAGAGTTTTTGCACTCCATTTTTTCCATCTTCTCGGAAACGTTGCGGCCCACACTATTTACGAGTGAGAATGAACTGATTTTACAATAATTAATATTTGATTAAATCCTCCCTTTCCCTTTCGTTGTGTGCCTTGCGATCATCGTATAACATTTTAGTATGATTTTACGCTTAAACGTCGCCATAGTCAAAAGAAATGCTTACAGTGCAATTAGTCGTCCTTGTAGCTACATTAAATCTTGATTTGTATCACAATATTGGGAGACGTCATAACTTGCAGTAATTCAGCACCAGGCTGACCGATGGAGAGTCGAGCCACTCAGCGGGCCGGCACAAATCTCAAGTACAGGGCGATGAAGCAGGAAGCCAAGGCTGTCATCGTGAGCCCATGTGGCACGGACCACGGAATATTACATAGAACTTCTTAACCTGGGCAAGCAGAAGCTGTTTTCAAATACCGTAAAGTCCGCTGCAAACGCCCACTTCGCAGCAAACGCCCACCCCAGCGGGTCCATACTATTTTCGTCTTTTTTAGGTCAATATAGTTGTAGAAAGCTGGCATGAAGGTCGAATGCGTACGAAAACGACTGTAATGCCTACAAACTGCCTATGTCTTACTAGGAGGCTCTGCAAAAGCGATTGTCATTATCTTGCTGCAAAGAAAAACTTCTGTCAAGATTTCCTTTTATTCGGTAAATGAGTCGTCTTTGTGGTAGTTCGCTCTCCATGTGGTAATGCTGTAGAATCTGAATCCATCTGGTTTTCATGAAATTTCTGCAGCGCCACATCGTGGCGCTTTCAGAACGGAACAGTGATTGTTCTGACGAAGCGTCTTTCAACGACTTGACCAGTCGCTGTATTGCAATTGCAAGTCGACCAGGGTATGTCACAGAAGCTACACCTACAAATATTAAAAGTTGCTGCTAACTTGTTGAAAACTCTGAAGTGCTCGAGAAAAACCTTTGAGCCTTTGAGCGCTGCGTGATTTGTAACTGATGGCTTGAAACACCGTCAGAAGTGTATATGGTTCCTGCAATACTCTGTTCTTCGCTACCTTGCTATTCGGAAAAACTCCCATGTGGATTTGCGAAATAAAACAACCATCATCATAAAATCGCTACGAGCTAGCTCGTAGATCTACCTAGTGCCCAAAGAGATTTCGAAACCAGGAAAGACTAAGTGGACATAGTTTACCGTAGCAAAGCGCTCATCGCGCTCCGGTGTGAGATGCACTTTCGTACAGTAGGGATGACAGTGCATGGGGTCAGTGTGTACAGGCCAGCAGATCTTGCAAAAAAGGGGTGGGCGTTTGCTCCGGACTTTACGGTACTATGGTTTCGTGACATCCAGGACCCTAAATTCCACGAAACAAATCTAGGATGCAGGTTACAAGAAATCGCGGCATTGCTTCTTTCACACTGGTAGGCCCAGAGTGCTCATTCACGCTCAGTGGTTCAAAGTCAGGCACCAGCTTGACACACGGAGTGATCTGGTGACTGTGCAGAATAGCGTCATCCAGTTAGTACTGAGGTGCATAGTACTGTGCAACAGAGCATGGGGGTGGCCAGTCCCACCACCATTACAGAGAGGAGTGCCTGCAAGCATGGGGAACTGCCTGCAAGCATGGAGGAGTGCCTGCGAGCCTGGAGGAGTGCCTGCGAGCATGGAAGAGTGTCGCTGCGCTTTGCTGCCACTGTCCATTGTTACCACACTGGTGCTTTTGTGCTGGTCATGTACAGCTCCGACGAGGAAATCTAGTCGAGTGCAAAGCTAAAGCCGATTTGCAAAGAGAGACGCTGCAAGTCCTGCCTCCCAGTCAGTGAGAACATTCCAGCCCGTTCTCTCGCGTAAAGAGGAATGAAAAACCAAGTTGTGTTCGACTTGAAAAGTAGTACGAAAGGCCTGGTCGAAACTATCATGGCTTCTGTGCTTCGCGTGCTGATAGGTTTCCTTCCAACCAAGAGCATGTTGAGAAGTGTAACCCCGGGAACTTGAGACTCTCCCGGGGAGCCTGGTAAACCCATTGTAACTTTCCACAGGCTGATGCATGCCAATTTCCATGAGACGTTTTATGTGGATAGCAGACAACATGCTATCTACCTTGGCCACCAGCCTGGACGTCACCAATCACCTATCAACTTAGGGTATTCTTGGCCACAAAACGATTGTATCAGCTGAAGATGAGTATCGTCAAGGCGAGAACATTGTGTGTTGCTCGCATACCCACGGGATGTCGCTTGATGACCATGAGTTGAGTGTATGTTGCTTTGTGGGACACTGTGGCTCATTTATTTCCTAATTTCATGGCTAAATTTAACATTGGCTTCCCACTCAGGATTTACAGTGCGGTACTAAAGTGGAACTCACCTAGGCCGTCATCACACTACGTTCACTGACACCCGTTTACGACTAAATCTAGGATGAAATGCCCAAAACGGGTGATCGTGTCATTACGCTCCAGCCCCAGCCCGGGCCCGCACCCGAGCCAGCGTGCGCACAATTGCGAGCCACCATCCGTTCCAGCTGACCAAGACTGTCCCACCTCAGTCTCGAAACAATGTCCTTAGGTCCTTCCCCCACTGTATGATTGACACCTGGAATTGCCTCGAAGCCTCTATCTTCAGTGCTCGCCCCTCCCAGAAGTCGATGCAGACCTTCAAGAAGAACGTCTATGACCACCTGAGGCAGTCTGACAGGGACTGGGCAACCGACCGCCTCTAGCCGCCTCCGGGATTATGCCCCTGCTTCTCCCACCCCAAGCCTAATTGTCACCAATCCTGAGTAGCCAATCTCCACTGCTAACCGATTGCACCTTTCATTTGACACTCTCCTTTCACTCCTATTATCTGTTTGATTATTTGCTATTTTCTGCTGTGTTCCAAAATTAGGTCCTCTCCTTTGTTCTAAATTTTCCATTTTCTCCCGTGCTTTTTCCCCTCATGCTTATGCTTCCCTCCTAAATTTGGTGCGCCTGCCATGTGAAGATGCCGAGACCTCTGGTCGGTTGAGCATGGCAAGCCCCACCAGCACCATCTCACCCCATGCTAGCCCCATGTGCCTGCCGGTGAGTTGTGTATTTTGTAAAAAAAAAACAAAAAATTAATAAAACACAGGCACGCTGCCTGCCCCGCATACGTGATCACATTTTTGGAGAAATTTGGAAATTAAAATGCACCAACAAGACTGCTTTGGAAAAGACTGGGATATGCGCAAGTTCACTCGTTCCAATTGTATACCCCCACCCCTCTCTCCCTGCCATGTCTGCGTTTCTCGTTTCCTCTGCTCCCATTTTCACACCGTAGATGGATCGTCATGGCAACCGACCAAAACACCTTATACGGACGTAGACACCGGGTTTTGTACCATAGTGTGATGACAGCCTTAGTACGTACCCGGGTAAGACGTACACCTGCTTAGTACAGTCCTTTTGGTCGCAATGACTTTCCTACCATCGGCGCAAATACAACTCTGTTCGCGTAGGAGGTATTCTGATGAGACGTACAACTCGTGCATCCTGCAGGTCCCGACGTGACATGAGCTGGCCACTTGCACTACGTACTATTTTTTCTGGTGTTTCTGTACATGATACAGTATTCTTGATATTCGTCATTTACGACGCATCCTTCATCTCCAGATGCAGTTTTCGGACACCTGATGCTTAACCTCCCCCCCCCCCACAATCCACCTAGAAATGACAATTTTGTAATGGAACGTTCCGAACGGTGAGAGGGGAACGAAAATGTTCGGTTACACAGCAGGCTATGAGCTTCACTGTGTGGATTGCGTCGGTGCTGACACTCCTCTCTAAGTAAGTATTCACCATTGTGACAGCATCGTTGCTGGTAAGAGACTTATGTATGTAAACACTGGTACAGGAAATCTCCCCAGATCCGGACGCCCCTAGTCCGGGCACATTCGCCTACCTGGCGCCTTTCAAGACCCATCCACGGTCACAAAATTGCCTTCTCAACGAAACACGGCCCCAAAAACATGTGATTGTCATAACAAGATATTTGATTACATACAGTGACAGGTTACAGTAAGTATGCATGTTCTGAGTTAGGGGAATTTCCCTAGTTACGGGAATTTCCCTAGTTACGGGAATTTCCCTAGTTAGGGGAATTTACCTAGTTACGGGAATTTCCCTAGTTAGGGGAATTTGCCTAGTTACGGGAATTTTCCTAGTTACGGGCAGTGCTCGGGTCCAAATTGCTCGGATCTGCCGGGAGAGTTAAAAAATTTTTTTCCAAAGATCACTCAAGCGCCAAGCATGATATGCAGCTAGGGGGAAGCACGAACAATCTGAATCGTGACAGTGGTGGTGAGGTTTAGAGAGCTCCGCTGACCTAGGGTCTCGACTTGAGGTTTTGGGAGGTACTGTACCTTCTTTAGATTTGTCCAGCTTGTCTGCCAGTTCCTGATTGCATCTGACATGTGACTCGGCCAATGATAGATAGAACACATCAAATGCTGTACTGCCACAGCAGGGCAGTAGGCGAAGCAGTTCTTCGGCCTGATATTCAAGGATAACAACAACAACAACAACAACAACAGCAGCAGCAGCAGCAGCAGCAGCAGCAGCAGCAGCAGCAGCAGCAGCAACAACAACAACAACAACAACAACAACAACAACAACAACAACAACAACAACAACAACAACAAGTCTAACCCCCAATCTCACCTTCTCATAAATTTATCTCTTATTGGCGATGGTGCCATCATGAGAATAAAGAATTCAAAAACAACAACAACAACAACAACAACAACAACAACAACAACAACAACAACAACAACAATAACGACAACAACAACAACAACAACAACAACAACAGCAACAGCAGCAGCAGCAGCAGCAGCAACAACAACAGCAACAGCAACAACAACAACAACAACTTTAGCAGGTGCCATATTCTTCTTGCACATAGCCTGCACCAAAGATATGCACCACCGCGTGTATGCCCGTGTAACAGGAAAGGATGTCTCACCTTGCCTCGTCTATCTCGCTCCTGCCCGGCTTCGGTGCGCTGAATTCTCTTCTTGTCTTCCTCATCGATGATTTCCTCGCTAATCAGCCTCGCCAGCAGATCTGTGTCCACGGATAGGCTAACTAACAGGGAGCTGTGCAGTTTCTTCAGTACTTTGGTGTGTAGCAGATCCATTATCTCGCAGACCACCCTGACCAGCAAGACGTACACAATAGCAATGCACAAGGCAACAAAAAAAGGGTGAAGGTACAAGGTAAAGATGTTTATCATGGTTCACGTGAGACATGGCTAGAGACTGAGTTTTCCGCAATGAACTGTCGCTGAAGCCGAGACCTCAGGTCGCCGGAGATGCTCCAGTTTCCCCACTACAGCTGTGAGTGTGAACACCTCTATCATAATTATAGTAGTCTGTTCTCGAGGGTCGTGATTTCTCCTAAAAATAAAGTCCCTTTCGGATCAAAGCGCAGATGCAGCTCCAAAAGCGGTGGCAGGTGAGAAGGTTATGGTTTGCCTCTAGTCAATTCTAACCAGTGAGGAAAAGAGTTCCTAAGTACCACATCAGGGGCGGGGGGGGGGGGGGGCAAGATGATGACGAAAACGAGAACGGCAACGTTATCATACACAACACGAAATGGTCACTATGGAGCAACAAAAGTACAATGTAAAGAACGGTGCTGATGGCAACAACAACATCTTAGCGAAATTCAGAATCATTCCCGAAATACAGAAGTGAATTACATGTACCTTCATTCTCCGCGATAGAGAAAGGGCTGGGCGACATGAATGTGACGAAAAGGAACAAAGCCGCACTAGTATCTGCTCATTACGGGTAGCTCACCGGTCCTCATCAGTTTAGCGGGACGAGTCTACTGAAATATGTTCTCCAACAACACTACATCGTGTCGTGCTCTCCTAGTCTCAGCCTCAACATCACTAGGAATGTCACCAGTGGTTTCAATTTGCAATGACGCTCCGTTTCCAGCGCGACAAACGGCTCGTGAGCGCCAGGCAGGCAGCGGCGTGAGTTCTAGAAAGATTCACAACACGATCTCTTCACCAGCCCTTCGCTCCACCAGCTCAACTACAGTATCTCTTTCAAATTGTCATGCATGCATGAGGGCTTATAGTATGGCGCTTTGGATAGGCATTAGGAATGGGAAGAAGGACGTAGATGCACAGTCTAGCGATGTCGTACAAACAAGGGTTCAGTGTAGGACCATTGTACACAACCTGGAAATGGCAACAATTTGATACAGTGCTAGCTACTGACTGTATCAGAGCAGAGTGTCATGCAAAGAATACAGTCATGTTGTCAAATGTACAGCTGTACCACTCCCTGGCATCATGTTGCACTACGTAGAAATCCATGTTACCAAGCTCAGTTGTAGCAAACATGACAAAGTCAATTATTATTTGTATGTTTTGTGACGGATTACAGGTGACACATAATGTGAGTATGATTGTGTGTGTGTGTGCGTGTGTGTGCGTGTGTGTGCGTGTGTGTGCGTGTGAGTGCGTGTGTGTGTGTGTGTGTGTGTTTATCAGCAAGCAAGCCTCTTTTACCGGCAAAAATTCGCACAATGGATTAAAATGCAATAAACATACACTGGTGAGGAAGAGTGTGTTGCTCCCTGCATGGCAGCTCGCGGTTTTCCTGCCGACTTGAATTCTCACTTGACTTGAGTGGTGCGTTCTTGCAGGTTTGCCAAATGTGATGTGAAATTGCGCATCACGTGGGAAATAACGTGAATCTTAACCTCTCTATTGTAGGAGCGTCTAGGCAATGTCAGTGTTAACGTGTTGTGCTCGCTGACCAATCTAGCTGTGGCAAGCACAGCCAAAACCCGTGCAGACTGGTGTGTCTGCTAGACAGGAACCCCGGGTACACCATTGCCAGCCATTTTGACCTGTATTCCAGGCTAGTATCGTCTACAGCGATCTGGGGAGCAAGACATGGCGAACTTCACCGGTGTCTGCTCGCAGTATGGTGAAAACAGCTGCTGCACGCCGAGCACAACGCAGGCCATAAGCAGATCTGATAAGGAACTCTCTCTCTCTCTCTCTCTCTCTCTCTCTCTCTCTCTCTCTCTCTCTCTCTCTCTCTCTCTCTCTCTCTCTCTCTCTCTCTCTCTCTCTCTCTCTCTCTCTCTCTCGCTCTCTCTCTCCCTCCCTCCCTCCCTCCCTCCCTCCCTCCCTCCCTCCCTCCCTCCCTCCCTCCCTCCCTCCCTCCCTCCCTCCCTCCCTCCCTCCCTCCCTCCCTCCCTCCCTCCCTCCCTCCCTCCCTCCCTCCCTCCCTCCCTCCCTCTCTCTCTCTCTCTCTCTCTCTCTCTCTCTCTCTCTCTCTCTCTCTCTCTCTCTCTCTCTCTCTCCTCTCTCTCTCTCTCTCTCTCTCTCTCTCTTCGTGCTGTTGTTCGTGCTTGTTCGTGCTGTTGTCTGCAAGCGTCGTATGGTCTCGTCGGGTCAAATGAAAAACCTATTATGGTCCACCATTGCGGTCCAACTCATGTCCGAGTCAAAATGCAGGCCAAGGTATTCGGCAGATGTGACTACTGGTAGGACGTGTGAATTGCATACCACATTGATGTCGTGGGTTGTAGCTCTATGGTGTGAAATGCTGGCGTCTGTAACCAAACTGACTTTTAGGCAAGAAATTGTTAGTTTTAGAACGTCAGTACTGTCGGTCAGGTTTGTGCAATTTTATCGCATGAGCTGATTGTCAAGTATTTATTCATATTTCTCTAGGGCAGTCCCCACAGACCTATGGTCTCCTTACGGGGTACCCTAGCCAATCTAGGATTGCGATACAAAATTGACTTGGTGAAGCAGCAAGGCGGGCCGATGCTGGAACTGAGTTCCAGCGGTCAGCGGCTAAATAAGAAAGAGAGGACTACCAAATCGAGAGGAGGCTCGTGGCAGTACAAGTCCAAGCGAGACTTGAGACCTTGTGCAGGTGCGGCTACGTGCCTCAGAATTGGCACGAAGTCAGAAAAGGCGGCATAGAAGTGAGCTGGCAGAAGAATGAACGCATCTGAATACAAGAAGATACAGTTTATGGGAGAAACGGATAGTGATGGGCGTGAGGTTGTTTCGAGACAGAACACATTGGACATCTGCGGTGGTTGGGTAGCCAAATACAGTACGCAATGAACGGCGAGAGATGCGGGTGAGAGAATCATATTCATGTTGTCGCAGACTGTGTACATAAGCATTGCTTGCATATTCCAGTGTAGACTGGACAAAGGAGAGATAAAATATGCGTCTGGCTGCATTGGTCAACATGGTGCGGCAGCGCCGAAATGCATTCACTTTTGCACTGACCTTCTTTCGGAGTGCATCAACTTGCTGAGAATGTCAAGTGCTCATCAATAATGATGCCAAGGTACTCAGCACAAGATGATTGTTCGACCACAGTGCCACAGAACCGCAACTGACGGGATGCCTGCTCGGTGGGCTTCCGCAGAAAAAGAAACTGAGTCTTTGCCGGGTTTAATTTGAGTTCCCTGGAGTGCAGAAACTCGCTGACTGAGTGCAAGTCTTTCTCAAGCTTTTCAATTGCTGCATCGGCAGTCTTGTCTGCAACATAGACATTTGTATCATCGGCATAGAGTTGGCTGGTGGAGAAAGCCAAGCATGTTTGAAGAGAGCGTGTGTACAGGGTGAACAGAAGCGGACCAAGTACAGAACCCTGAGGGACACCACGGTTGGCAGGATACTGTTCTCCCGGGGGTTGCGGCGACATACAACTTGCTGTTGACGACTAGACAGGTAGCTGCAGAGCCAGGCCAGGGCTTAACCACCTATACCACACGCATGGAGCTCCAGGAGAAGTAATAAGTTTGTCATGCTGAACACAGTCAAAAGCTTTACTGAGGTCCAGCATCGCCACCGCCACAACATTTCCATTGTCTAGAGAATGTTGCCAACTGTCAATGCAAACAGCCAGTGCGTCTTCACATAAGTGGGATTGACGGTACGCGAATTGCTCATTGGGAATGAGTGGAGTAGTCTCCTGTCCTAAGTACAGGGCAGATGTTAGCAAGTTTGTATGGGCTGGGAAATACTCCGGTAGTTAGCGACTCGTTAAAGATATCTCTCAGGGTTGCTGTGAGGTAGTGGTGATTGGCTTTCAGGATAGCAGCTGGTACACCATCTGAGCCAGTTGCCTTCCAAACATTAACTCCTTAAAGGAGCTTCTCCACTTCAACCACTGTGACGGGTCGGAATGTGACAACTGCCGACTCACTACATGGTCCACTCGGGATCTGGTATGTTGGAGCAAGGGCAGACGATGTTTCACAGACTTGGCCTTTAAAATTGTTAACGTCAGAGCAGGTACGTCCACTGGCAGGGTTCCAGATGGCTTCTGGCGTCCAAGAAGACGGTTGATGATCTTCCACTGAGCACGTCCATCATGTCGACTTGCAGCAAACTGCTGAACAAAGTGGGTTTCCTTCAGCCGACGATTCAGAAGGGAATACTCGCGGCGGGCTGCGCGGAAGGCTTGATGCGCAGACTCATTTTGTACGGTCTTTGAGCCAGTTTCTGTGCAAATGGGCTTTCCTTCTAATCAGCTGTGTCAGAGCTGGCGTAAACCATGGTAGAGGCGGAGGGTTAGAAGTAGCTAGGACAGAGCGCACAGGACAGAATTTGTTGATGGCGTGCTCAACTGTGTTTGTCCAGCGACACGTGCGTGCAATTGACAGAGGTTAGGGAGTGTTCAACGGCAGGGCCGAACATACTTGCTGAGACACTTGGGATACTTGGTTTACGAGTAGTGGTATATCCAAGCAGGGTGCGATAAGGATTGCAGTGTGCAAACTCTAACTCAATGCCGACTAGGAAGTGATCTGTGACTCCATCAAGAGATTTCACAGTTACGGTCTTCAGTGCAGTATCCTTGTGCAAATCACAGGGAACGAGGATGAGATCAATACAGGTGTTGCTGGGTACTCTTGTTGGTTCAACAATGAAATTACGAATGCAGAGACTGTCGCATAGACGTTGAAGATGAGGATAGTGAGGCTGCTGCGATGGATGGAGAACATCGATTATTGAAGTCGCCTAGAAGCAATAGTTGTGCACTCATTCCATGAATTGCTACATCAACTGTATGTTCCAGGCCCTCCCAGAAGGCAACTGGTGCTGTTGGTGGTCGGTACACACATCCAATACAGAATTCTTCAGGCCCAGATTTGCACTTGGTGGAGATTCTGAGGAATAGGGCTTCTACACTGGAACTCGGAATGCAGCTCAGTACTCTTACTGCTTCACGCACCTCCACCTTTGTTGAGTTTTCTACCATGTCGATATAACGTGTAGCCTGGTACATGGATGAGGGCGTCAGCCACACTGGTATCTAACCAGGTTTCTGTAACTGCAAGAATGTCAATCAGATTGGGCGAGTTGAGTGGATAGAGGATGAGGGTGATATCAGTTATCTTATTTCTTATGCTACATATGTTAATGTGGGCTATGCTAAGTGCCACTGGCTGCTTACTTGTTTTAGGTGTTCTGGTTTGTTTCACGAAAGTCCAAGTAACTGGTGGTATTAGTGGACATTACGGCTAACTTGTAATTCCTTGATATTTTTCTTTACTATGAAGAACAATACAATTAAGTATGACGGGCGCGGGTTAGAGTTCTGGTGGTGACTGTCAAATCTTCACACTTTCCCCGTTTTCAACTCCCTTAGATCAGGCGTGTTATTGATAAGACTTAGTAATAATTTGCCATGACGTACACATTTGAAAATTCATCATTTCTCTCAGACTCACCACGCTATCCGTACGGGCTCTACAGTGCTGGAATGTGAGTCCGGTTGGTTAGCTTACACCACACCGACCAATCCTCCTGGGTCCGTATTTGCCGTTCCTAGCGCACACTGCCGCTGATATCATCGGCAATGGTCCAACAGCTCGAACGTGACCGACCTCATGCTCTTGTCTAGCGGACGAGTAGTACACGGGAAAGACGCAGCATGGATCATCAGTACAAGTCGTCTTTGGGGTAATAATCACCCAGCTAGGGAATAACCAGGCACGCTCAAGACAATCCTGTTTGACGATCAGCTCTACGGCGTGCCTGTGCGCGTGCCTGCGTGCAGAGAGCGATGGGTAAGGTCAGCCGTCGCTAGCACAACTAGGCAATAGTGATAGAGATAACAGGAATGTGCAACGGGAATGGCAAGCGGGCGCCTGGTGAATTATGATCCCGAGCTCCCACTGTACTGCCTCCAGTAAAGAATCAGGCGAGTAGCACCAGCATCCTGATCTGCATGTTCACGACCTGCTAGTGTTCACGTATGCGTCACTGTTCATGCGTGCGTCCATCTGAACGTTCGAAATGGAGAGCAGACATGCGCTACTCTATCAGCGGGTATGGTAGTGTAGCACTTTCTCCCCGATCCCTGGCTGCTGTGCGCCGCTGCGGTCGTGCAGCGGACAGTGAATGCCTGCTGCACATCTGTTCGTGTTCTGCGTGTTGCATCTGGGAAACCGGTAAGCACCTGTCTCTGCACCGCACTCTCCGGATGTACATGCACGCCATGATACAGTCAACTTCGCTATTAGCGACTGCGGATATAACGACAATTTGCGAATAACGAAAAAATGTCCATGCCCAGAGCAAAGTTCATTATACCGTACCTGTATACATATAGTGAGACTTCGGGTATAACGACACTTCGCGAATAAGGACACTTTTCTGATGGCCGGCCGAGTGTCGTTATACGCAAAGTTAGTTGACTGACAAGTAATAGTTGCTAGTCTTGAACACACACTCATATTCTTAACACATACATGCAATCATTCAACTACGTCACCACACTCACGATATTTTTGTCACATCTGCACATACCGGGATGTACAGCAGCAGCAGGACAGCAGTGCTACTCTGGTGCGCAGGCCACTTCATAACATACATAGATGTGCTGCTCTACGCCAACACGAAGCGCAAGTGATCTCCGCAGTAACTGTCCACCACTGTACGGTAACTACATGTACATACTTTATGCAGTCGGTAAGTGGAACAACTACGAACATGCACTATGGTATTTTTTATTTCCTCTAGGTTGTACTTTGAAGTATTTTTATTTACCGGTATTCATTTTTTTTTATGGAGAAGGCGGACAGCCCGCACGTACGTGCCGGTTGTCAATGAATTGTTTTGAGTTTTGCCCGTACCTAAAAAAAGTGCATAACAACTACAGGCACAAAACTCAAAAGGCGATCACAGGACATCATCATTGAGTGATACTTCTAATTTGTATCACACACTCTGGCACTTACATGTACGTGTACCTACAGACATCCTTGAGTACATGAATATGCATCACTCAACATCACACTACATTCCTCCTCTTCGTCTGTTTCATATTCCCTTCGCTGACAATGTAAGTACAGTCTCCTCCATGGCTCTCCATGATTTCTAAAAAAGAACTCGTAAATCATCGTCGCGGAGTTTGTGTAACAACCTCACTCAGTTGCAACGTTGGGCATGCCACATCACCTGTACATTAGTAGTAGTAGTAGTAGTAGTAGTAGTAGTAGTAGTAGTAGTAGTAGTAGTAGTTTTTTATTATTTTACTAGGGGAGTCCCAACAGGCTACTGCCTTTTTACTGGGAACCCTAGGTGAAGTTTAACCATATTAATGAACAGAGCAAGAGTGTGGGCCTGTCGACAGTCAGCTGGAAGAGAGTTCCACCTGCCTGCCGCCAGAAAAGAAATAGAGCGCATGCCATACTGCGTATAAACGAGTGGGAGAACTAAGGCTCTTTGTGCCTTGCCCCAGGTGCATGCCTGGTGACCAGGCGCAGTTGCCCGAAGCTGGTACAAAGACTGAAGAAGAGGACTAGCAAGATGCTGGGCCAAGCAGCGGTACACAAAAACATAGAGCTTGAGGCTAATACGCTGTTCCAAAGAATAGAGGTGATATAAGCGAAGAACTAGTTCAGTGGGCGTGGTACGATCGAGTCCAAACACTCTCTTCATTGCTATGTGACTAACGGTCACAATCCTATTGTACAGAGTTGTGCTTAAACAATGTAGGTAAGCATTACTGGCATAGTCTAGGGTAGACTGAATAATAGACAAGTAGAATGTTCGCTTTGCATCATTTGTTAAATTTCTACGGCCATGTCGGAAAGCAGCAACTTAAGCAAAAACCGAGTTACACAATTTATGGACCTGTGGCTGGAAGGCGAGATGCTCGTCTATCAATAAACTAAGGTATTTGGCAGTGCTCGTAGGGGTAATAGCCTTTCCTTTACAGGTCAAGGGCTGTGGCAACTGCGCTGCTGGCAGGCGTGAGCGCTGCAGGATTAGAAATTGCGTCTTGTCGGGGTTCATGATGAGCCCCTTCAGATCTAAATGGACCTCCAGGGCAGTTAGATCGTCCTGGAGATCCTGTAACATAGCAGGAAGATCCAGTCCGATGATGAAGAAGGCAATGTCATCAGCATAGAGTTGTGACATGCTGTGCTTGAGAATTTCCGGCACCTTGCGAATATAAATGCAAAAGAGCAGGGGACCCAGGACCGACCCTTGCGGGACGCCCCTGGTACAAGGCACAGTCTCACCATGCTCGCCATTGACTATTACTTGTTGACTGCGGCGTGACAGATAATCTGCAAACCACTGCAATACAGTGCCCCGTAACCCAACATCAGCCAGCTCATGGACTAACTGCTGATGTTGAACGCGGTCAAATGCCTTACTCATGTCTGCAAACACTATTGCGCATCGTTGACCATCGTCCAATGCTCGGTTCCATCTATCAATGCAGAGAGCGAGGGCATCCTCACAGCTATGGTTGGAGCGATATGCAAACTGTTCCGGTGGAAGGGCAGAATGCTCATTGTGATCACTAAAGAACTCCACAACCTGTCGATAAACGATTTTCTCCAATACCTTGGAGGCAAGTGGCAACAGAGATATAGGACGGTAGTTTGTAGCTGACAGTTTGTCTCCGGATTTGAATAGCGGACAGACATGTGCGTGCTTGTACGCTGTAGGAAACACACCCGAGAGGAGAGACTGGTTGATAATTGACGCTAACGGGGCGGCAATGGACGCCTTACATGACTTAAACATGCATGGAGGAATGCCATCCGAACCAGCAGACTTGTAGGAGTTAAGATTGGTCAGATTTACCTGACTACATTGCTACATAAATACGGTATAATTATGTAGCATTACATGTACATAGTACATGTATGTAGTCAGGTAAATGTAGCATTAGTGCTAAAGGTGTTACGTGTCTACAAAATCACAAAGTCATGTGCCGGTACAATACACGGCGTTGCACCTCATGGCTTTAGCGGATTGTTGCCAAAAACCTTAGATTTTCCGACATTTTTCACTATGAAACTCGTTATGCCGCTCGAACCTCACATTATTGCTCGTCTTGTTCCTATCTAATGCTTCATAATGCTCTGATGCTGGGATCAGGGAGTCGTAAAATACCGGGAGGCGACACGAGATGCACAACCGCGTCGGATGATTGCCTCAGCTCGGGCACGAGTGCTGAGACCTCACGCGCTGCATGGCGAGGGACTTCCCATGAGGTCAAAGCGGCGCAGGTCATGCAAAAGGACGCGTTCGCTGTTTGGTCCAACAAATTTGAAAACTCAATAAAATTATCCTGCACACAACGAATCCAGTGTCAGCAGTTCGTTTTGTTTTTCTAAGTAATAATACTTTGTGCCTTGGCCTTCGAAGTAAAGGATGATGGAGCTTGACAGAGATGACTGCCAAAGTGATGAGTCCACCGTGGAAGATGTAGATGACGCCACGTATTCACTTGGTCACCTGAGTTGTGGGGATGTTCAGCTGTGGGCTACAGGTGAGATTCTTTCGTTTGCATGTTTTTGTCTCTTCCTTGTGGACACGAATGTATAATCTGTAGCATACCTAAGTGCCCGAACTGACCCGATAAATTAGATGGTCGACACCAATGACCATCCTTTTCATCCTAGTCTGCCTACGATGCATTGTCTGTTCACTGTGACAGGATATTTATTGAAGTCCTGAAAATTTACGTGTATACCTAGTATGTATCATCACCGTAGATGATGTAAACCTCCATCCTCAAACCATACTTTGTCTATGTGCAGATCGATGTAAGAGTGGTAGTGCCATCATGGTGTACAGGCCTATGGAAGGTGCAGTGATCCATGGTATTTGCAAACTGCTGACAATGAGACAGGCGAGTGTTACTGAGGCGACGGAGTCATTCCTGCATGTTATTACGACACGGTTACACAAGGCATCAGGTACTGCAAATCTGCTACGCCAGGAAGTGTGCCAGCTGAAGGCATGCAAGGGTGCTGATATTTCGCAAGCATGGCAACAAATGCTATCCGTCATCGCAACAGCTATTCCCGAAGTGAAAATCAATTGTGAAGGTCAGTGCGTTTTGCATGAACGTTGGAAAAAAATTGGCTTCTGACTAGGTATGCAGACTAGGTATGCAAACGCTGGCTTTTGAATACTAGTACAGTCTCTGCAACCACCAGTCCTTATATGTTGTCTTTTTCTTTTCTCTTCTTCAGATTTGGAAGTTACATCTGCAGTGCTAGCGAATCTGATAAGCTACCTGCATGCCACGGCTGCCGCTGCTATCAGGAAAGCGTCAATAGCACCATCCAAAGCTGCTGAAGCCATCCCCGAACCGGTGATTGACAATTTGTCTCACCTTGCTGAAAAGTACCATGGTGGTTGGTGCTTGGTGGCCGTGCGGCGTGAGCTGGAAGGAGCAAGGTGTCGCAACGAAAACTTGCTGCAGCTTATACCTTTATTTGGCAAGGATGCCGTGACAAGCCTTCAGCCTTGTTTGGAGAATTTTGGAGCCATTCTCCAAACATCTGAGCATCAAGCGTTGCCCAGAAATGACCAACCGCTCCGTGACCATGGCTATGCAGCACCCATAGCTGCAACACAGCATGAAGAGCAGAAGCATACGTTTGTACTTGTGCCTGCTGCATGCTCCTTGTTTCACCAGCTTAATTTAATAACCCATTCCCAGTTCCCCAGCATGCTCAACACACACAAGCAACACGCTCTGTATAAGACAAAATACGACACAGATAAAAACAACTGAACCAGTGATATGTGAATTTTGCGCTTGTGTGTGCACGAGCATGCATGTGTGTGTGTGTGTGTGTGTGTGTGTGTGTGTGTGTGTGTGTGTGTGTGTGTGTATGTCTTCGTGCGGTAGTTGGTAGTAGCGGCAGCCGTGAGAGGAATTGTTTCCCATGATAAGCCAGATCCATAGCTGCTGGAGATGGCTCTCTCGAAAGTGGTCCCGCTCGTCGTTCTATATTGTCGGCCCCGTAAGGGGACACGTGACCGTAATGGCAGTGTTTACCAGGACCAGGACCAGGTGTGTATGTATGTGTGCTTGTGTGTATGCTACTGTGATAAGCGGTACAAGCAGTATACAGGATATTGACGGGTATTCACCTTGAGTGCATTCGCCGATAGTGTGACTTTCGTCGCAGAGAACTTTGCTCAGTCGGTGAGGCGACTCGGCCTTACGTTTCCTGAAGGCAATGTGTTCAGAACAGTTATGAACAGCTATGAACATGGAATATTGTTTGCAGTTCATGGGCCATGTAGATGTGAAACACTTTGAATGCAGAAGAATGAGGATAGTGGCATCAAATACTGCATGGATTCTGTTTGATATGCTACTTTTTTTTCCCTTCCATGGAAAGGTGAGTACATCGTCGAACTTCATCTCGAAACTTCACACAAACCTAGAATGGAACTTGGACAACATGAAGGGGCCATGGGCATGGTGTGTTTAGTGGAGAACTATTTCGAAAACAGGGTGTCATTCGCATTGACTCAATTCAAATTTGAGTACATTTCGTGAATAACTTACCTTGACATTCCGTCGTCTCCAAAGCAGTGAACTTCCTAAAAAAAATTAAAAGCCACGGCTCAACCTAAGGTAATGCGTGGTACGTATCAGAAACAACCAGCTTTCGCTCTGGAGATCCAGAATAGCCTCGAAGCATATAGCAAAAACAATTGAGAAAAAGAAGATGACGACGACGTTTCAATCACGCTTCAAATTTCGCGGGTCGAGTGCGGCAATCCTCGGATCGTGAAATGTGTGGCGTGTCGCCTCCCGGTATTTTACGACTCCCTGGCTGGGATGGTCTCATAATGCCGAATATAATGCCGGCATTATCCGCTGGACCCTATGAATCTCCTCACTGATGTTTTCATTATGTTTTAGTCATTTCGTCACCTTCACCCTGTTTTTGACCTGTTCTGCTGAATTTAATTGTTTTTTCCTCACGTATAGCGTGAGGTTCTCGATCTTTGCTTTGCTGTAGCTCTATAATTTGCTGTATTCACATTTTTTCTATTATTCCCTGTACTTACCCATGATGAGCTAATATCACGCCACTTCTTCACCACCTCAATGTTTCCTCTTTCCAATATCGATCAGTATTTTTGTTCCTTGTATTCATTTTCCACTGTTACTGTATTAAGCCGGCTGTTTGCTTGCAGTCCCTCTTTCCCATCTGTACGTCTACCCGAACTACTCGCGGCTCTACAACTCATAACATGAGTATCAATCGCTATAGATCTATGTCTGGCTCACTGTCCTTTTCAAGTAAATCGGCTCTTGTTTGGAATTATTTACCAGACGACCTGAAGTCCTGCACTACTATCGCAGATTTCCGCGTCAAATTGGCTATTTGGCTAAAAGACAGCCGTGATAAGGTCATCCTGCATCATATTGCACTGAAATCGTAATCCTGCTGATGTCGATGCAATTTTTTGAAGTAGTTCAATGACTTCAACGTGTTATTCCACGATTGTCTAAAACAACACAGCAAAAGAGGAACAATAGACATGTATTAAAATGTAAACAAATACATGTGCATTGTTGATTCAAACACCTTGCAATTATTTCTCCAAAAGAGATACGAATAGATTTCTTCTACAGCGAAAGATTCAAACCCAGACCGACCCATTGATTCGTCTCGTATGAAACAAATGAGTCCGTGAACCCTTCTATAGCAACATGACGGCAACTGAAACAGCAAAAGAGAAAATACGATACATGTACTTTCTTACAGGTACTACTAACAGATTGTATGTAAAAGGTCGTAATTCTTGCTTTGCCGGCATGCAACTTTATTTGGGGCAGTGCAATCTCAGCGCTACTCACGAATCAAACAGCCCGAACTCGAGTAAACAAATCCAATCGTACGAGATTTTCACGAGACGAGACTGAACCCATTGGCTTGTTTCTTATGAAGCAGACAAGTCAATGAACCTCTCAGTATTATTATTATTAGGGAGGTTTCGCTCTACGTAATTACGTATGAAAATCCGTATGTCGTACGCGCCGGGGAGCGAGGGCAACTTTCATACGTAAATCTCTCTACGGATTTCCGTAGGAAAGCTCTTTCCTACGTTGGGTCCTCCGTAGGACTTTTTGAAATATATTTTCGCATTTTCCGCATTTGTCCATGGCAACATTCAAGCCGCGCGAAACACAAGGTACACACACCGTACACCACGTGCAAAATATCATGGAAAACGCGGTTTCGGTTCATGGTGCATACGGTGGGCGCATGCAGCCAACGCGTCTCCAAAGCAACAACGCATGTTGAGCAGTCGTGGAGAAATCACGTAGAGCGAAACCCAACAGCTCTGATTTTCACGTATGAAAATTCCGTGCAGTTCATACGTTATTTTCATACGTAATTCCGTAGCTTGAATGCTACTAACACAACCTGTGACTACAATAATCATGAGATCAACCCCAAAACATTTCTTGCAGTTTACTTTCGTAGAGTTTGCAACTTTGTGTTCCTCAACACAACTTGCAGCTTTCTTCAAACATATCCTCAACCTTGGTTCTGTCCTAGTTTGTGTATACATACATTCATTGTTTCGTCTCATCATTATGGAGCAGCTTATGCGAAGGCTAGCCAAGCTTGCTTGGCGATGCCAACGCGGAAAAGCCTATAATAATAATAATAATAATAAATTCCGTAGAGCGAAACCTCCCTATTATTAAAAGCATGTCCGCGTAGGTGGCGGGGGTGCCACTTTCGCTTATGCCATTCAGGATTGATGTCTGAAGAGTAATACGATACAATGAAATGACAGAAGTGACGTCAACAAAAGCCGTTAGCAACAACACAAATATGACTAATGGAAAACTTCATCCAAAGTATAAAATAAAATAGAATATGCATACAACATGTCTGGTCAGTCCTGTTAGGTGGGGCGGGCTCCACGCCATGCCTGTCGGTCCGCTGCCATTGTGCGGACTGCGTCAACATCTAGCGGCTGGTGGAGGGTAAGTCCATGCCATGATAACAGTTCCGTCTGCAAGACCGTTACCAAAGTCGTCCGAGGTCGACCCCTGAAGCGTTTAGTGCCCTCGTCGTTGGCCAGGCGAAGATACATATCCACTGCCAACTGTGGAGGAGCAGTTGGGGCCAAACGAAAGATATGGCCAGCGAGACTGTAGCGCTGCCTTGTGGTCATCTCGCTGATGGGGACAGCTCCGCAGCGCTTATACAGAGTGTCATTGCTAATTCGTTTAGGGTACGAGGTGATTCGTCATTATTTAACATTGCGTCATTTCTTAACAAATCGGTAAAATATCTTGTTGCTCGTGATTTTAGAAAGTCACGTGAAATTTTTTTTCGCACTTGGCATAAACAACGTGTTACGCATGACACCTGAAAAAATTGGAACAGTGCTCGTTGAGGAAGTCACAGTTTGAGAGCTTTCAGTTTGCGAGTGTGCGATGTTTATGGTAAAATAGCAGTATCATGGAATCAGAGCCGCTGGTTCCTGTCCCAACGACAGCGCACCTAGCTGAGGAAGAAGCCTGTGACAGCGGAGCAGTGGAAAAGGCGTCTGGGAAGGAGAAATGCCGTTTCGGCCGTGGTGAAGGCCAAAAACTGGCGATCCTGGCTGTAAGAGCTTATTACTCTCCTGCAACCAAAGATAATTTTAAGACCAAGAAGGATGCAGCAGAGGCGTTTGGTGTGTCGAAGCAAATGTTTCATGTACACGAAAAGGACTTAGTATCTTCTGGTGTTATTGAGGAGATCAAGTCAGGGAACCTACCAGCACCAGACATCCCTCAGCCTGCAACAGTGTGTGTGGGTGGCAATACTGATGATGATGGCATTGACATGACTGCTGTAAGTGCTGCGCTGAATGCCAAGTGCAGTCGACTTGGAGACGATGTGCCCTACGGCGGCCATGGCAGCGTAGGAATGTACCGGGAAGGTGTAAAGTGGGCAGTCGAGACTATGCATGCCGGTGTTCTGCCTCGAGATGGCCGCAGAGCATCTAATCTCCTGCGATCCATTGGAGTTTCAGTGTCTCATGTGACCCTGCACTTGAAACTCCAATCCTTCCGTGAGAACATCGAAGTTATTCCTGTGATCAGCACACCAGTGAAGTGTGGCACAAACACCAATATTCCGTATCGGTATGAGCATCAGCTGGCAATGTTCGTGCAAAAGCTGCGGGCACTGAAGCTAAAGGCAGGAAAGTCCCTTCTTCTTGGTGCAGCCAACTTTATGATAAAGGGCACGCCCTTGGCTGACTCCTTTAAGGAAAAAGAAGTTCGCCAGAGTTGGTACTATTCGTTCCGTAAGCGCTGGGGAATCAAGTTGAAGAACCAAACTCGCCTGGAGATGGACCGAGCACGCTGGGCCACTGCCGACCACCTCAAGGCTTGGTACGACGTCGTCGAGGAAGGCATGACGAGCTGCGGCATTGCGGTCAAGAATGCATCTTTCGACGAGAAGAAGCCGTACGATGTGATGTTCCACATCACCGACCCAGACCTGGTTTTTGAGTGGGACCAGACAGGCTTCACCCTGGACCAGACGGATGACGGAAAGGGGCCCACGGAAAAGACCATGACGGTTGATGGTGACGATTCCGGTGAATGCGTCGCCAACAAGTCGAACATTCGCTGGACACTGACTGGTGGGTCGTTCATGACCGGCGATTCCTTGCCTGGCTGTGCAACGCCTCCGGGGAAGAGTGTACAGCTGGCCCTGTTGAAGGATCCGCCAAGATCAACAATTGTTGATCCCAAGACTGGCAAGGGGCGACCTTGCCAGTTTTACCCACACCCTTCTGGCGGATTCAGCTACGAGTTGGCTCCGCTCTGGCTTAAAGAAGTGGTTGCCCCATGCCTACCGAAGAAGCCTGGCAAGACGGCATACGGGCTCTGCGATGGCTATGGTGCACACACTACCCTTCCCATGGTGCAGGCTGCAGAAGAGGTTGGTGCCACTCTTCAGCTAAGAGTGCCGCACACCAGCCATATCTCCCAGGTGGCAGACGTCGCTAACTTTCCGCTATTCAAGCGGAAAGCCAAGCAAGCGAAGTCTGACCTCCTGGTGAAGAAGGTCATGGACGGCCAACCACCCCGCTTGGCAACATCGGATATGGTGAGCATTATCCGCGATCCGTGGCAAGAAGCGTTTCACCCGGATGTCAGTCGAAAGGGATGGGCTGAGATTGGATTCGACCCAGCCACAAAGAGTGTGAACCGGAAGCTCTATTGGGATCTGAAGGAAAAGGAGGATGCTGCCAAGCAGGCACTGGCATCTGCTGGCGCATCTGACTTAGTACTTGATACCCGCTGTCTTCAATTCCGTCAGCGCTCTAATCCTGCAGACACTGATTCGGATTCGGATGATTCAGGAGACTCAGCCGATGAAGTTGACAATCTGCGCTTGGGTGGCGAAGACTTCCGCTTGGGTCCGCTCACGTATGGCGATGGTAGAACGAAGATCGAGGAGCGACAAAAGCGGAAAGAGCAGCAAGAGTCACTTAAAGCGGAACGGGCAGCTAAGAAACTTGCCAGAGAACAAGACCAAGCTCAGCAGCGCCAATCAGCTGCCAAAGACGGCGCAAAGGTTCTGTGGCAAGCTCGTGGTCTTGGCCTCCACACAGCAGTTGCAAAGTTGCAAAAGAAGCACCTTGCAGCCCTGCTTCTTCTGACGCAGACACCAGGAGTCAAGGGTACTGAGACTAACGCTGCTCTTGCTGCTGCCCTTGAGCAGAAGCTTGCCGCTGGTGATGGTGATCAGAGTGCCACACAGGCTATCAAGTCACTGGTGAGCATCTTCATTGATCTCCCAGCCGGTACAAGCACCGTGGCTTCAATGGTTCCTCTGCCGGCATCTCAATCGGTGGGTTTGGGATCAACGGTTGGCGAACCATCATCTGCTGCTTTGGAAGGCTCTCTTCCTTCCCAATCCATCCAGATTGCACCAGTTCCGGCTGCATCGACGTCACCGTCAGGACCAGCAGCACCACCTGCACAGCCACAGCGTTGTAACCGGCCTGTGCAGCCTCCACTTGTTGCCATGACATCACGCGGTGGTCTGCCGGCAAGCTCTCTCAGTCTTTCCAGCCTACCTGTTCAGGATCCGTCACTTCAGGATGTTGCATCGACACCAGCAGCTTCTGGACAGTTTCAGAGACGCATCGTTGTCCAGCCTCCGTCGGTCGCGATAGCTTATGCGCAGGCTGCTGCTGCCTCACGCCATTTAGATCCACCTTCAAGTGTAGAGAGTGTGGACGGCTATTCATCTAGGGTATCTTCTCGGCCAGAATAATCTGATGAGAATCCACGCGTGGTCCCCATCAATTTGGTCAAGCTATGGTCACCTGTGTCAAGTTGTGTGAAGTCACAGTGAAGCTGAATCTTTTTCCTTTTTCACCATAATATTAATATTTTGTTGTTGTTGTTCAAGTGTTGTTGTTGTTGTTGCTGTCGCCGTTGTTTCTGCTGTTCTTTTCTTTTTAATCAGTGGCTGTGATGTGCATGATATTTAGGTGTAAATCCTGTTGATCACGCTAGCCCACCATGTCCCAAGTGCACGTGTTGCCAGTTTCATATTATCGACTCCATAGCATTATTTGTAACTGGACAAGTTTTTTTTAAAGTCTCTGCAAAGACGATTATGTTATTATCCTACGTACATTCAGCAGTTCTAAATATGCTGGCTTGGTTTTTTTGTTGAAATATACCGTTATACTGCTAGTAAAGCTTATTTTACTGCGATGTTAAGAAATGGCTACAAAATATATTGGCGTGAAAAACTGCCTTATTTTGACTGCCTCTTGCCTGTCAGCAGTTGGTGCTATATGGATGAAAGCGGCTACAGTGAAGCCCAAGATGACAGTCTCACCTTTTGTGAAAAAAAATTCCAAAAATTCGCACCTCGAACCCTACAATAGACTATTTTACTTCAGTGTTAAATAATGACAAACCACCTCGTACCGCATGTCGATGATGCTCCTTAGCTGGGTCCTGTGGAACGAATCCATTCGCGCGAGCTCCGACATCGGTAGGCCCCAAGTGCCGCAGTTGTAGGTAAGGACTGGGATGACGTAGGCGTTGTAGAGCCTCAGCCGAAGACCTTCACTGATCTGGCGCCTCCGGGTCCAGATCTTGAGGAGTGAGTTGAAGGCGGCGGCGGCCAGTTGACGCCTCCGAGCAGCATCTTCGGCGTCACCCAGGAGGGAGCCTAGTTTGCGGACAGTACGCCACGTTTCTTGGTTCCTATCGGGAAATCGGGCGACGGTGGTATGCTCTGTCTTGGAGGGATTAACGTTCAGGTTCCATCTCGCAAGAACTGCTGGAGCTTGTTGTTCAACTTCACTGAGAAACGTCTCATCCCGGCTCACAAAATCAACATCGTCCGCGTATGCGATATCCAGCGGCAGGTCATTGTCCACAGCAGGGCGAGATGGCAGCTCCTGTCGTAGGTCCCGGAGAGCAGCCTCCAGGTAAATGGTGAAAAGCACTGGAGAGAGACTGTCCCCTTGAGGGACTCCGATATTTGTCTTGAAGGAGCTTTTCGATGCACCTTTCACACGAGGTTCAAGCCAGGTTTCAGTCAACAGTATACGGATCATTCGGAGCTCAATTTCTTCTCAGTATAATTGAGATTTTCCTTGACATGATTTTTTTGCATATTCGGTCCATGCGTCCTTGAACCTTTCCCTCTCGAGATTGGGAACTACCAATGATATTACGCCACTGCAAAATTCATATGCTACCCTATGGTCGGGTATGGCACTCCAGAAGCACTACCGGTACCTTACCTGTAACATGCAACAGACCAATGTACATGTACATTGACTTGAAAGGAAGTGAGGACATTAGATCATTTTCTACAGAACTTTTGCACGCTCTAAATGACGACAAATTGACTATACCCCTATATCCCCTCCTTTTTGAAAATGCATTTCACCAATAAAATAAGGCTTGGAATTTTTAAACATGAATATCGACGGACTTGCCCCTTCTGTTCATGCATTGCCCTGCTCTAGTAATGGTTCATGAATCAGCCCAGTCCACATTCATTCTCCGTTTCTCTCCGTTTTTCTTTCCTTTCAGTTGCATCTTCCTCTCTGCTCTGTTTTATTTTCTCTTTTCGTTCGTCCCTCTTGATATTTGTACTTTGTACTGTTGAGGCAACGCACTGAAATAATAAAAACCAAACCAAAAACATGTACAATGACACCGATGCATATCCACTCCAATATCATTATCAGCAGTTTAGCAGTGTTGATACAGGTAGACTCCCTCTAATTCGAATACGGTTTAATTCGAACATTCCGTGTAATTCGAACTTTTTCGTCGTACCGATCTTTTGCAAGTCACTTCAAGTCAAAATCGAATGCATAATTCGAAGTACGAAAAGTGCGCCGGTTGGATAATTCGAACCCAGTCTTCGTACAGAAGAGCTGTTTACAGTACATTGGCTATGTCCTTTGAACGCTTATTTCGAAGTGAGATTGAGTTGCTATCCTTGTAATTCGAAGTTCATTCTCTTCTCCTTCTCTAGCCAAGAGTAGCTCAGAAATTGATTGATGGTCCGCTGCAGGATCGACTATAGCGTTCAAGAAACCCACCTTCTCTCGAAATTTGATTCAAGCCCGTGCTAGGCAAATTGCAAAGGTTTGATTGAAGACGACTTCTTCCAGGTGGCTGACTCTCTTCGCGGATCTCGATGGCCTTTCTTGCCGCGCCAGCTCGTGCGCGGGGATGTTGGCGAACAACAACACTATTGTCGTAAATATTGTCGATGCCTATGCTCCACTTCCGTTCTTCAGAACGACGTGCTGCTGTTCGACAGCCTTTCATGACGTGGATTAGGCAGCGCAGTTCTTTTCCGTTGAAATTGTTTCAGGAAAGCTGCAGTGATTGACAACTTCTTCACTAGAAGATGAAGATAATGTCAAAATGATTTTGTGTCGATCCAGTGTTTTGATGATCCGTTGTACATGACCGGTACGACCACCTATGTTTCGTTGATGCAAATAAAAATGTGCAAAAAATATTCAGCATGCGATTTCAAGCATTTTGACATACATATCAGTGCATGGGGCTGCATTTGGATAATTAGAAGTTCTGGATAATTCGAAGTTAGGGCCTGGCAATTTGAGGTTCGAATTAAAGGGAGTCTACCTGTATACGAAAATACGATAACGAATACGTCAAGGGCACTGAACATAGGTATTTCGACAACACATCTAAAGGCCGATTCATACTACATTTCGCGTAGGGGAAAGTACTCGCGCGACCGTCGCGCGCTGGCTTTCCCGTACGCAAAATAGTTGAGCTCAGATCAACTTTTTCGCGACGCAACGCGTTTCCCGTATGTTAAGCCTCAGCAGCAACATTAAGGCCGATTCACAATACAACTTTCTGCGACGCGACACGCGATTTGCGACAGTTGCGACAAGAAACTGCCTGTCGCGAGCTGTCGCAACCTGTCGCAACCTGTCGCAATGCACCTGTCGCAGAAGTTGAAGAAAGTTCAACTTTTGCGACATGCGACACGCGACATACACAAATGGAGTACAGTTTCGACCCTGGGTGCACGTGCACTGCACGTGCACAGTACTACTTGTGCATGAGGATGTCGCAAACATGAAGAATATTGTGAACCGTGTGTCGCTGTCGCAGCTCGTCGCATGTGTCGCAAGTCGCATGTCGCGTCGCAGAAAGTTGTATTGTGAATCGGCCTTAAAGCTTCAAGCGGGATTCACAGAAGCTTTTTTGCGATGCGACACGCGATGCGACAGGCGCGAAACCGGGAAACCCCCAAATCGCAGCCATGTCACACCCCACGCAACTGCCGCAACTGGGCCATCGCAGAAGTTGAGCTTGGCTCAACTTTTGCGATGCGAAGCGATGCGACAAGCGATTTGGCGCACGATTTTTACCTTTTCTACAGCAAAGTTGTACAAAGGTGCAAGAGTTGCCTATAAATTTTTACAGGTTGTACCAAACCGCGCAAATATCATGGTGACGTACTCAAATCAGCAAGACTTTGCAAAAATTTGTCGCATCGCTGACTTCTTCTGTGAATGGTATTTCGCGAGTTCGCATCGCACGCGTCCGTCGCAGATCGCGTCACATCGCGTGTCGCATCGCAGCTGTGCATTGCGACAGCTTGCGACAGTTTGCGACAGCTTGCGACAGGCAGTTTCTTGTCGCAACTGTCGCAAATCGCGTGTCGCCTCGCAGAAAGTTGTATTGTGAATAGGGCTTTAAAGCCCGATTCACAATACAACTTTCTGCGACGCGACACGCGAATTGCGACAGTTGCGACAAGAAACTGGCTGTCGCGAGCTGTCGCAAGCTGTCGCAAGCTGTCGCAATGCACCTGTCGCAGAAGTTGAAGAAAGTTCAACTTTTGCGACATGCTACACGCGACATACACAAATGGAGTACAGTTTCGACCCTGGGTGCACGTGCAGTGTACGTGCAGTGCACGTGCATAGTACTACTTGTGCATGAGGATGTCGCAAACATGAAGAATATTGTGAACCGTGTGTCGCTGTCGCAGCTCGTCGCATGTGTCGCAAGTCGCATGTCGCGTCGCAGACACACGGTTCACAATATTCTTCATGTTTGCGACATCCTCATGCACAAGTAGTACTATGCACGTGCACTGCACGTACACTGCACGTGCACCCAGGGTCGAAACTGTACTCCATTTGTGTATGTCGCGTGTCGCATGTCGCAAAAGTTGAACTTTCTTCAACTTCTGCGACAGGTGCATTGCGACAGGTTGCGACAGTTTGCGACAGCTCGCGACAGCCAGTTTCTTGTCGCAACTGTCGCAAATCGCGTGTTGCGTCGCAGAAAGTTGTATTGTGAATCGGGCTTTAAAGTTGAAGTTTCTTCAAATTCTGCGACAGGTGCCTTGCGACAGCCCGCGACAGGCAGTTTCTTGTCGCAGCTTTCGCAAATCGATTCAAATACAACTTCTTGTGACGCGACATGCGACTTGCGACAGCGACACACGGTTCACCATATTCTTGGTTGGTTGGCTTGTTGGTTTATTTTATATTCTTCATGTTTGCGACATCCTCATGCACAAGTAGTACTATGCACGTGCACTGCACGTGCACCCAGGGTCGAAACTGTACTCCATTTGTGTATGTCGCGTGTCGCATGTCGCAAAAGGTGAACATTCTTCAACTTATGCGACAGGTACCTTGCGACAGCTCGCGACAGGCAGTTTCTTGTCGCAACTGTCCCAAATCGCGTGTTGCGTTGCAGAAAGTTGTATTGTGAATCGGCCTTTAGTCCTCTGGACCACCGTTTCTTACAGTTGTTCATTAATTTTATCTTTCAGTGTAAAGTAGCTCACCCGGTTGCCAGTTTAGATTCTCTATTTTGTAGGCACAGTACACCTGCTTACACCACTCGCGGCTCTTCTGCAAATAATCTTTCGTTATGCCGATATAAGACTGCATGCGGGTATCGCTCATTGTCTAGTAGGATTGCTTTACTTTGGAATGCTCTGCCCTTTGAAATGAAGTCTTGCAATACGTCTTCTGCATTTAACGCCCATCTTGCCTGCCTTCTTAATGACGGGCCACAATGTACCCGGTTAAAACAGCTCCGTTTTGAAAATGTTTTCAATGAGTGATGTGTCGCTTTGTTTTGCTCCAATTGGTGCTT